>NW_026459734.1:0-66911 GCF_021730395.1 Mercenaria mercenaria
ACTCGAACCCATTAAAATTGTTATGTCATCATATTTTGCCATAAGGAAACTATGATGATATTTAAAATAACATGGCATATAAAGAGTACAAGATCAAAGCTGCATTAAATCCTAACACTTTATAAATGGACGAAAAAATAGGAATTACACTGAATTACACATTATACAAAACGACGAAAGCCAATTTTTACTGTCTTTTCTCATTTCTAAAATGGAGCCTAATAGGCTCTCGGCTTGATCGGACCATTCGTTACAGCATAGCCGTTAGACCACTTTACAAATATAACCATACATTTGGTCCTTTATTTAAATACCATTTTTTTAAAAAGTTTCAATACAACAGTATTGTACTGCGGCATATTTTTATAAATAGTGCAGTATGATAATGTCAGCTGCTTCATTTCTTATGACCAATTTATTAATTGCCATCTGGTTAAGATTTTTTGCCTGTTTCTTTGTATTTTCCATTCATTACTGTTATGAAAATATGTTACATGGAACTACTAGTATGTATAACTGAAGTATTTTTTTTTCCTTTTTAGGTAATTCAACGGCTTAAGAGTACCTTTTTTAATTTGAATTCATTATTAGATATTGTAAGCATTACAATTTTATCAGTGCACTGTAATGCACAAATGACGAACCACCGACTCACTTTTTGAACGTGAGCGGACGACCCTTACCAAGCGTTACTAGTACGATTTTTGTTGAAATGTTTACCTTCAAATTCGTCCACTGATCATACCGGCATAGTCCGTGTATCTGTAAAAGCCCTAATAGGCACCAATATGTTATTTTGTGATCGATTGGTTATCGGATGATGTTCGTCGGAGCGCCTGACGTTGATTTGTGTTTTGCTGCGTGGAGAAAATTCTTTCCTTATAGCTGCCGGAAGACAAACTTACAGTCAAAACATGGAGCTTGTAATTGTTTACAAGGGATATTTAAAAAATGCCTAAACTCTCTCACCTGCATTTTTTCTTTGGCGCTGTGATCATATCTTGATTTCATTTTCATTTGACAATGTTTTTTTTTTTTGATTTCATGTTAGAACGTGCCAGTTCATAAGCTTTTGTAAACTTAGTTCGCAAGTCAGAAACATACCGTACGGTAGCAAATTTAGACAAATACCATCTTCTTAAAGAATGTCTGTCTTTAATTAACTTTAAGGGTCCAGGACACTAAAACACTAATTCAAAATAAGCGAAAACAAATGATTCTTGTACAGATTCTGTGACCGTAAACATCAAAATCTGAATACATTCATCCATATCATTCTCTGCATCAAAATAATAAAATCTTATCGTATTTTTCAATGTTTCATTTCGATTTTTCGGATGACAGCCTAAAGATTTGTATTGTTTTATTCCTATGTTATTTAATACTTGCTGAAGAATGTTAGACATAAAAATAGAACCTTAGTCAGACACTACTGATTTTTGGAAATTAACAAATGTTAAAAAATTAATAAAGACCTTAACAATGGATTTGATCCTAACATTTCTGAAAAGAATAGCTCTAAGTAATCTAGTTGAAGCCAACTTACTTGTAATAAATACTTCTTTTCTGATTTAGTTTTAGGCAAGGGACCAACACAATCCACCAAAATACTACAGAAAGATTCATCAAATCACGGCATTATGTATTTAGTTGCCATTACGAGACTTACAAAATTGATAAACAACATATTCTAAATAAGGCCAATAAAATATTTATTTTTTTTTTTGTAGATTTCATTTGTACCACAATGACCTGACAATCATGTGATTATGAAGCTTCTTCTAATTTTACATCCGTTTGAAACAGTAAAGAAATTTCATCATTTCTGAATAATCTTCAACATTGAAAGGAAGTCACAACATTGTTCATTACAAAAAAATAGAATGGTCAGATTGGCTGCCTTAGTCTATTAGCTGAACACACAAATTTAAAGAAACAGACGTATCCGTCTCAGAATTAAATGTTTCATTGATATGAAGACTAATTCATGTCAGACACAAGATCACTCTCAACAATTTTCTTTGCAATAGAACTGGTTACTACACAAGAGGAGTTAAAGAACTTCCTACTCAAATGAATCAGGTTTAAATCCGAACAAGGTGTGTCAGGTACAAATGGATTTACAACAACCATAAGTCCAGTCAAGTCATTTCTTACTATAAATGGACAATCACAGTCATACGACAAGTAACTAAACGTGAGGTTAAATATATTACGTAGGGGTTCAGAAACATAACCATCCTCAACCTCTTGAATAAGTACACTTGTACTAGAAGTCTTTGAAGGGAAAAAGCAGGCCATCTACAGGAATAAGAGATCGAGAAGCTCTGAAAAAAACGTAAGATTTAAACAGAGGTTGGCTGGACAGTATCACTTATAAGTGATACAGAACCAAAAGATATAACTGCTTATAAACCTCCATGATATGTTCAGAATTAGTGTCATTGATGTCTAAAATAGTATCAATATCGGTATAAGACTTAGGTTTAGATCAAAGTAAGGATTGCGCTTATATCTCAGCCTGTAGACATTGCGTCATCAATTTCCTGCTTCCTCTTTAGAAATATTTAGAGATAATGTGTCAAACTACAAGTAGGTAGAAATTCGGGTTTATCAGTAGGTTTATTAGCTGTAAATTTAAACTTCTCAAAATTCCCTGTATTAGAATTATTATGCAATGCGAATCTAAAAGTATTTTGTGAAAAGGAGGTTTTTTGTTAATAACATTTAGTTTGTTGAAGAAATTTTATGAGTAAGGTATAATTATCATGTCAGCATCTTTTAAATATTCGACCAACTTTCTTTCCAAAAAAATGTTGACATCATTGTCAATACATCTTTTAATTTCTATAGTTTATCATAATTAGATCCTTTCCTTTTTGAAAAAAAAAACAAACTTTGAGAATCTCTGTTCTTCTACTCGCTAGTTCCAACTATTGCATTTCTTGTTCAAATTTCAATCACTTTTCTTTTCTCTTTTCTCTCCCTATCTTCCTTCTCTCTCCCCCTCTCCCTCTCTCTCTCTCTCTCTCTATCTCTCTCTCTCTCTCTCAATTTCTCCATTTATCTTCACTTTCCGTGTTCTTTCTCTTTTCCTCCCTTCTTACGTGAAATTCATACTTTTTCTGCATTTCTTTTATTTTTAAATAAGACTGAGTTTTAACAATAAGTAACTTTATCTATGATATACTAAACAATAATACTCTCAACTTCTTGTTTAAGCATTGATGACTTTACTTCAGAAATGATGAAATGTTAAATCCGAATTCTTATCTGACTGGAACATCTCTTTAGATGGCTAAGCCACAAACCTATCAATACTAAATAATATATTGATAGCTATGACCGAGCGTTGGTCTAGTGGATAAAATAGAAAAAGTGGAAACTCCACAGGTCGCTCAACACGAAAATGTTGCAGGCTCGGTTTGATTGAGCCTGTTCATGGACGGCAGTGAATATGCATGCTACCGTCCACGCCCTCTAGCCCCGGGTTGAGCAGAACTCAACATTTACACATGCTACAAGTACAAAAATCAATTAAGAAACATCTGCAGATGCATTCATACGGCGGTGGACGTGGAACCTTCAATGATACACTAGCGTGTAATTCCATGAAAAGCGGCGTATGGTCCCCAGTTAAAATAATGGGTTTGCCCTAAACGAGAAAACAGTGGGCAGAACTAAACAAACTGGAATTTAGAAAGGGGATCTGAGGTTATGGAGCCTGCATATCACAGGAACTGCAAAAATACAAAATTAAAAAGCAGGCACCATATCCAAAGGGTGATTGTACAATACCCAAAGCTATGAAAGCGGGAGTACTGAAACCACACAGGCCTTATGCTCAAGCTGATAATCTAAACAGTACCAATAACATGACATAGAAGTCGTGCTGAACGATCTGAGAAGATCGAAATATAACAGCCCTGATAAGGTGTCGGCCGCTAAATCAAGGAGTCCAGGGTTCGAACCCCACTGGGGTCACGATCATGACTTCTCATATGACTCCAGCACTAGTTTTTCCAGGAAGCGGACTTTTGAGTGGTTCAAATAAGCTTGAAGCTTTCATCACAATCGAGCTAAAACAAATTAGTATAAACTAAACTATATTGATAGCTATGGGTATGAGTACCAAAGTCGAAATCATGAAGTTTTTTTCTCCCTTTTTATACAAAATATCTAATATCACTAAAAAGTATAGCTATCAAAGCTTGATCCCGTACAAACCTCAAAGTTGTGTTGCCTCTATAGGTACCAACTGCTTGTTTCATAAAATACAACAAGCGTGTCATGATGACCCCGGATCGCTCACCTGAGTGTTCAAATGGCAAAATGATGCTTAAATATCAAAGAAAAAGGTCAGTCTGTCCCGCGACATACATGGTCACGGAAAGTCAATTTGAAGATCGGTGTGCAAAACTGTACATGTCATCCAAATTTCAAGGTTGTATAGGAAACAAAAACTTGTAAGTAGGTCAGTAGGTCAAGGTTACAGTCTGTTGACCCCTACTCACTTGTGATCGTCAGTCTAGGAAATATGATCTGATAATCTTTGAACCTTCCTATAACAAGTAAGCCCCCCTCCTCTCCACCCCCATCCCGACAAGCCGGGGCCTCTTTTCTTCCGTAAGACATAATTTGAGCAACCTTGTAAGAGGTCCGCTCGGCAATGCTCCATACCAAAAATCTAAGGTCTGGACGTTGAACATTCTGGCATTTTTTTCCCTTTTTTATGTCTGTGTTAAACTTGAAACCACCAGGGGCATAATTTGAACAATTTTAGTAGAGGAATAATAGGCAAGGCAACTTACAAACTGTCAAAAGCCTAGGCGGTATAGCAATATCAGACAAGAAGATTTTTAAAGTTTTCCTATTTAAGTCTGTATAAAACTTCAGACTCCCCGGAACACGGCTTTTTCACCCATTGTAATAATTTAAACAAACTTGTGGAGGATCACACGGCAATGCTACACACCAAATATCAAAGCCTAGTTCTTGTTATTTCAAACAAGAACATTTTTGCTTTTGTCCTATATAACTTAAAAGTATATATAGAACTTGAGATCCACGGTGAGAGGCCTCTTTTCATCTACGGGGTCACAATTTGAACAGAACTTATAGAGAACTATAAGATGATGTCACAGATCAAACATCAAGGCTCAATTTTGTTTTGACAAGACGTTTTTTTTTTTTTTTTTTTTTTTTTTTTTTGTTATTTTCTTTCGGTTGCCATAGCAACAGAGTTCTGCATGGAAGAAACAATGATCATTCTTGTGAAGTTTAGTGTAATTCATCAAGTGGACGGAAGCACGACGGAAGACTTGCATTGAGAGGTCCTAAAAGCTCACCATAAACCTTTGGCCCAGGCGAGCTAAAAGGTATTAGAAAGACAAACCAACGACTATCCACAATAATAGCATTTATTTCTACAAGTAATGATTCAAATTCCATATTTTTTTAACTAGCTGTTTAGTTAATTTCTGATATGCAAGACTAGCCCGTCATGTCCTGGTCTAAGCTGAATCCACTCAATAATAAATCAAAATTCCTAACAGAATCTAAACTGAATTTAGAATATCCGAAGAAGTTAAATTTACAATACTTAAATACATAATAGTAAAAATTTCCAATAAATAATTAACAATGTATACAATAAGTCATCAATACAGAAAAATAACAATGCTGCACAACTGGGAATAACATTTACATATCACACTCAATATTGAATGTAAAATGTTACGGGCAAATGCTTTAGTATGGTTCACATCTTGAGAACATTGCTGACACATATGTTTATCAACTGTAAACATTTCTTTTGTATTTCGTGCGATTATTCGAAATCGGCTCCGTGTAATTTGTGAGAGAACCTTCCTGAATACCCTCCCCTCCTTGCTTCTGACAGAGTAAAAAGGTCACGTGTCGCCTCCACTATCCCAACGTTTAGCATGCCAAATAATAAAGCCAGGAATGTCAGTTTGTTTGAAAATCAAATTATGCATTTTTTCTAAAGATTTCTAGAATTTTGGTTCAAACATGTCTCGATTTGGTCTAAACAATATCTCAGAATGTGCATTATATACCATACAAACATATATAGATGTAAGCTATAAACTTGTATATAAACCGTATTTTTTGCATAATGAAAATTTAACAGCAATTTTTTTCAAAATAATTGTATAATATAAATAGACATATGATTATTGTGCAAGCAGTAGCTCTATCCAGGTGATATTGTACGATACCAAAAAAACTTAGAAAATCAAACATACATAGACATAATCATATACACCGTTACGATTACGAAAAGAGAGAATAATAATAATTGTTTTATTAGAAATAATTGATATACTGTAGCTGTTGTTCTTTTCTAATAGCTAGTGAAAAATAGATAATTAACAGAAAGATTGGACATGAATGGATATAACTATATACAACGGTAAAATAAAGAGAAGAGATACTAGGCTTTCTAATGACTAGTGATTTTTTTTTCTTTTAAAATATGTCTATGAAGGAAATAAAAGGAAACGGTCACATTCTAACTGATAATGACTTTATTCAAATTTAATTTATTCTTGATAATGATAATGAATTTTATATAATAACTTGTAAATAAAACATAGCACGTATATTCTGTTTACATAGATTTCATATCCCAGTTCATTACTATCCCTATAATCTAATAAATTATTAGATTATAGGGATAGTAATGAACTGGGATATAATATATATATATATATATATATATATATATATATATATATATATATATATATATATATATATATATTTAATGATAAAAGATATTACAGACTACAAACATCACTGCTATAAATATTATGAAAATGATTTTACATCTTTTGAGCCACACACACACACACTCACTCACACCAACGCACACGCGCACACAAACGCACACGCGCACACAAACACACACACACACACATATATATACACACGCGCGCACGCACTCGCACACACGCGCACACATATATATGTTTATTTCAATGTAAATCAATGACTTATTTATAGATAACAGTTGCTATTTGTTTTTGAAATATATTTAATAGAATTGAATGACTAGTTTTGATTCGGTCAGTGGCACAATCTAACTCTTCAGTGGACCGTTTTGTTTTCCTGATGTATTATCAAACATATTTGAACGTAATATTAGTAATACAAGATCCTAACTTGTTTCCGCCAAACAACAGTGGAAAAAGTGAGACCACTGACACTTGACGAGAAAAACACACACACACGCACGCACGCACGCACACACTGTAATGTTTATGCCCTAACCCTGGTCGAAATGTAATCAAACAAAAACACAATTGACATACACTTCCATATCAGACAGTCAGAACAATTTTGTAACCTCGGCCGGAATTATATTAGGAAAGTTCATCTCTGTAACGTTGACAAAGTATAAAATATAAAGAGTGTCTCTATGATATGAAATATTGAAACAATGTGACTGGTCACGATGGGAGATGAATTACCATATGTTCCGTATGCATAGTACCCATATATGCGGTACAAAATGCTCGATTGCAATGGGTTAGAACATTTTCCCATTCATGAACATGGTTCTTATATAACCTTATAGAAATGAAATGTACGTCGTGCTTTTTTCTTACCGATCCACACGTCAATTGTTCTTAATTGCAAAATATATAGACTTGACCTTTTTCACAGAAATGAAATCAAGCATGATTTTATAACAATGTTTCAATGGGTATAAAAATGAAAACAAGCTGAGCGCTCCTTTCACACTTAATTTATCAGGCGACAAACCACTCGAAAACTTCGACTATTTGATACACAGTCATTTAGTACATCCTTTCTATGTTTTAAGAAAGGTCTAAACATGATACAGCTCATCATACTAAAAAAGATATATCAATTTCTATTTCAATGTATTTGATATATTTTGTTTTAAAACAACACAGTAAGGTTAACGATCATCTGTAAAAGACATCGGACACTATGCTAGGGTCAATGCCATCTCTTGACTTCAGTAGTTCATATTTTTATATAATGGCTCCATATACTATAAATAAGTAGTATTCTTATAAAATTGTCACAAAAAAAATCATGTTCGTTGTCTTAAAATCCGAACAGTTTATAACGAAGAGTCATTTTTTTTAAATGTAAAATGTGCATTTCTTTTAATGAGATAAGCCCATTAACTTCTAATATATTAAAAGCAAATGTCTTATATAAAATAAACGTTTACTTCGCAGAATTTCTATTGAAGTAGCATTTTTTCGAAATAATTGAAAACAACCATAGCCTATTGTCTGTTTTCTTAACATCCATTGTTATTACCCGCCGCCAGAAGGCGGTTGGTTTATTGGTATGCTAAAAACTTTTTGCGTGTGGGACATGGAGCAAGTCACGTAACAGGTGTACAGATTTGTTTTGTTCGTAGATGTGTGATACACTAATACTTTATTTAAATGATAAAATATTCTATATATATTTTAAAAAATAAGAAAATAACTTGGGTCACGTGACACGTTTCGACAATCTTCCTAACACATCGTAAGTTACATCCATCTTGGAAGACCGTGGCCTAATCCACACGATCCTTTTGTTTACATTTTATTTCTACAATGTTCGCCTTTTATGTGGTACATTTGACTTGGATACAAGAATTTTATAATTTGGTTGTAGGATTACCACGATTATCAAAGATTTGTGGAATTATACTTTTACTTAATATTAAATTGTAAAAAAAAATGTTGTGTATGACGTCATCAATATCCGCGTACATAACATGTAAACAAATAATCAGCGTGTTCAGTGAGCTGATAAACTTTGATAGAGATGAGTAAATGGAAATGTGTTTACATTACTTCTGTTAGGATTCTGGTTAGGAAAGTGTGGTTAGTTTGCATAGATTATAGATATTAGAATTTTTTAGGATATAATTTAATATATTTATATTGCCATGACCTCCAGATGGCCCCAATTATTTTTAATATCATTAAAAGGACATTCATTATGACTGATCTGAATATACATTTCTGGCGGCGGAAAAACTTTTGACTTGTACTGTATTGACACACGCATCTACAAAACTGACCGTTTATCATAGGGTGGGTTATATTTGAATACATGCAGTGATGTAGCAGGCCTCGAAATGTTTGACATGCATTGGCCTAGCTAGCCTTATTCAGTTGCAGTGGATGTGAATAGGGGACTGCTTAGGGCATTAAGGGTCCAGGGGTGTATGGATTTTATCATTTATTACACTTTTGGGCCCGTTCTAGACGAATCATTTGCTTTTTTAAAGGTCCCTGTATATGCATTTTTGGTGTGTTTAGTTTCTCAGTTTGTAAATTGTCATTTTTGCAGCATACATATATAATAATTTTTACAAAGGCGTGAGGAATATTTTGTTAATCACTAGTGGAACAATGTTTAAAACCGAAAAATAATAAATATTCATATTTCAATAGAAATCAGAATGAGAAATATTCACAAACTTGTAAAAGGTATTCGAATATATCAGGAAATTATCTCCATCTATCTTTATTATGCTATTTTAGAAGTCTAGCCAAAGGTCACTTTTTACATAATTGGATAAGCAATCTGAGTAGAAAAATGTCCGATGTCCTTTATCAAACTTTGAAAGTAACAATAAGACAAATAAGATCAAAAGTCACGAGGCACCTTTTTAAAGTTTCCCTAATAATCATGACTGCAGCAAATCTAAAACTCATTGAATAACTGTAAGTTATAATATATAAAATAACCATATGTTCACCACAAACAAACTGCCCGCTGAATTGTTTCATGAATAATCTTTTGGATGTCCTTACATTTTCGACACGGCGACGATTACCCAGATGTACTAATTCTGAGATTTCTCTAGTTTTTGGTTAAGCTAATTGAAATCCTCGTTGATTAAAGGAATAATTTCTAATTAATGTTTACTTCAAATTTGTGTATATTCGCAATATGTAACATCAAAAGCTAATATTGATTCATTTATTTGTTATGTTGGGTTTAAAGTCGCACCGACACAATTAGTTTTGATGGTGGAGGAAGACCTAAAGTGCCCCTTCGTGCATTATAACAAGCATAGAATAAAACAATCGACCTTCCGTTAGCGAGCTCGATGGCTACCTCACTTGAAAAATTCAACGCTCCGAACCCACATCAATTAGGAGCAAGCGATTTGAAGTAAGCGACCTACACCACTCGGCCACGGAGGCCCCAGCTAATATTGAGCTCAAACAGTTGTCAAGTGCGTGTGTGTGCGTCTGTGTGCGTTTGCGCGTGTGTGTGTGTGTGCGCGCGCGCGTGTACGTTAAAACCTGCTATTTCCTCTTCCTGAGGTTGGAGGCATTTGTTGTTTTGCAGTTGGAGGAAAGACGTTTAAAGCAATTTGAACTAGGTTTATGCTACTAAAAAGAAGTGAGGCAGAATCAGTCCTTCAGTTTTCCATGTATTGTCCTTTTCGAAGTGCTCTAAAACCTACACTCCTCCTTTTGGCTTAGATGCACGTGATGAAATATATTAGTTTAAGTCTTTATTATCTTCAGCTACTTTGTATATTAGAAAACTGGGACAAAAGCGTCCTAGGGTTCGCCCCCTGAACTCGTCATATCAAGGACGTGAAAAGTGGTTCTAGTAGCTTCCTCACTTGGCTCTCGGCATCAAGGGAATAATTGTATGACTGGTCAGCTTGGTGCTGGTATAATATGTTTTGTATGTTATCATGCCACGGGACTGCGGAGTGGTATTCGAATGAGATAGCACTATAAAATTAAGCATTGCGCTCACTGCTACAATGAGACACCGTCGTTTATATGACTGGAAAATGGTTGAAAAAAAGAAGCTAATCACGTACACACACAAACAAGCACGCAAGCATGTACGCATGCACAGACAAACACGTGTAATTTGCGGAGGAATATTTGTTAATACAATGGTAGCATTCTATGAGCTCCAGTTAATACAACTGAGCATGTTACATGAAACTTGTTACAAAACAGCAAAATTCAGGGTTTTTTTTAATTATTTGTTCAAAGAGCTATAAAGCCAAAAAATGTACAAGAAATGCTAAAGATTTTTTGTAGATATTTAAAAAAAGTACAAGATTATGATAACGCTTCGAGCCACCATTAAATTTAACGTTACAATATGGTTGAAATCCCGGCATCACGTTGAAACATTTACGACATTTCAAACCATATTCCAGCGTTCTTTCAGCGTTGTTTCATAGTTGATGTACCTGCTGGGAGGCTGTCAAATTACTTACAACTTCACCTTTATTATTAAACAAATGGTACGTTACAAAACTGTCTTGATTGTTTTTAGAATTTAATTATGGGTCAGATTCTGTTACGGAATGACGGCTTTGGCTTACAGAGAAACCCTTCACACTAAATTAGACATAGACTGATATTAACAATAATTAACTTTTATCAAAATAGAAAAAGTAGAAACTTCACAGGTCGCGCAACACGACAAAAACGAAAATGTCAACCAAACAATACAATGTTTTCTGTGATTTTGGAATATTTTACTAACAAATGATTGAACGCATTGCTTTTTAATTGTTATTGTATGCAAGCTTGCAGTTGTACTGTCAGTTCAGTGTGGTTAATAATAAAGAATAGAAGTGGAAAGACACTACATTACAGAAAATTGAAACTTTAAGTCATTTAAATTTAATCCAAGAAGATTATCGTAATGCGTAAATTACGGAGTATGCGTAAATGTTAAAGGTATTAAGGTGGTAATTTGATTGCGTTTAACTAAGCGTGACTACCTCTGATGAAGCTCGTGCTCCGATAATGTTTACTTGGATATATAATCGCCGGGTAAGAATAGTGAAAATCTACTTAAGTCGTTACATGATTAAAAAATTAAACAAATTTGCAATTTTGTCGGATGATAAAAGGATCAATTATGTCTTACGTTGCAACGAGCCAGCGTAGGTGACCATGAAGAAATGTTACGTGTTCACAGGATGGTGCCGTACGCGGAACCTTAGAGCCGCAGTCTATTCAATATGAGTCCGATGACTCATCAAAGGCCAATTAAGTAGTAAGTATATCGCATCATACCATTTCATTAAATATTTTGAGAAACGCATACTTTAGGAAGAGTGATTTTACACATTTAAGTTTATATCCTTACTTTACATGCAACAAAGAAATCACATGTTGTTACCAAATGAGAAAAAGTTTTGTTTCTTTGCAGAGTCAATGTAGTGGGTGTCTTGATTATGTTAATAGGACTTAGGGTTTTGGCTTCGACATAAGGAGAAAGCACAGCAAAAACGTCTTGAATTTACGTTAACAGCATTGCTATCGCTGTTTTACGACAACGAGCTCTATTATTCACATGGTTGTATAATATTTCTGTCTTGCCCGGCAAAATTGTTGTACTGATTTGAAAAACAGCAACAAACGTACGGCAGTTATCTAAACTTTGAATCTCAATTGAAAGCAACGTATAAAACGCTTAATCCAGAATGGCTATTAATCGATAATTTAGACACTATATTTCTGTATTACATACAAAAATAAAACTAACCGGTATTGATATTTTTTTCAGAAATACACAGTATTATTCTATATTTATTTTCTTTATCTAATCGTGAACGTTAAATTATAACACGTGATCGTACAATCTATTACATTGTACCATATTGGACGTACGTGCGTACAAAAATCCTGTATTTTGATGATACAACCTGCCATGTTAACCATACGATAAAGCCCGAAACGCGTGAAAATGTTTCGAATATAAAGTGTTAATTAGTCGCTCTATGTAGAGAGTTTGATTATGCGTCTTGAAATCAAAAAGGTAGAAAAACAATGTTCATTAAATCATTTTTAGTAAAAAATAATATAAGATAGATATAAAACGAAAAGGTTATTTAACAGTGTACTGTTCAATACGAGATATATTTGGACCCGCACCCAGTTGGGAAAACCACAAAGGACTCGCCTAGCGGCTTGTCTAATATGGTTTTCCAAGCCGGGTACTCGTACATATACATTTCCGTATTGTACAGAGCAATGTTAAATAACCTACTATTTTAAACGTCAATAGAATCTTATGTTTTTTGATGAATGATTTTACGTTAATTAAGAAATTAAAAACAAGTGAAATGAAAAGATCAATAAATCTAAATTACTTTCAGTGCAAAAATTGTTTATTTGATATTGTTGCAGTTAAGCATGCAGATACTGTTACAAGATTAGGATAGAATATCAAAGATATGTGCAAATAGCAAACAAAAGATCAACCCGACCCGATTTAAAATAATCGATATGATATTTTATTATGTCAGCAGATGCAATATCAGACACTGCATACGTAGCCAGATGTACTGTCCCGTAAACAGACTTCAATATTCAGTAGCATGCGATAGGAACATTATGACACAATATAAATAACAGCCAATCAATATCAGAGCGTTTGTTTTATCGGTGGAACAATTGGCTGTTTTTGTAACTGTGGTGCATCGTGTGTATCTGTAGCCATCTTTAGTCGTGTGTTTAAATTTAAAGGTGCAACTCTGAAGGAAAAACATTATGACATTCAAATTGGATTAACATTTGTTGCATTTGTTTTCCTATACAAGACATTGTTTTTTTCATTTTCATTATCCATATGAATCAACATAGCTTGGTCAAAAGGGACCGTATTTAGTTTGATGAAACGTAATAATTATTTTGAATTCATTGTCATCATATCTACTGGTTTCGAAGCAGTTTCCGTCGGCTAGTAGTATCCGTCAACGCGTTACTTTACGTTTCGTGACGTTCTTCACAATGAAGTCGAGATTGTTTCCATAACGCTACCCTGCAATCCAGCGCTCTGTGAAATTTCAGCAACAAAGGGTAAAAACTTTCCAAGAAAACTCTAATTGTTCATTCCATAATTGTTTTGTTTACATTCCGCACATGGGGGATTTCACGTGCAACCCATGCGCATGCGCAAAGAATAACTCCGTAATCCCCAATTAAGTTGAAAGTTCTTCCTTTTGGCAGTCGAAACCAGATGATTTACCAAAATACATAATAAAGATAAAAATGAGTCATTTTTGTGCATCGGCAGAACATCGGCTTCACAAGCATGAGATCGCGAGTTCGAGTCTCAGGTTTTGCTTTTTTTTACCTCCTATTTTCAACAAGGCTAATTTAACACATGAACCTTCAAATTTCTTAAAATTGTATTAATTAATTTCACCAGAAAGATTAAAAAAAACACGGATGGTGCTTTTCTAGTCATTTCACTGTAAAAATGTACATAAATATTAAAACAAAAATTGATGACGGAAACTGCTTCTGTAGTCAACCGATTCAGCTCTATTTATTCACCCCTTTTGGAGCCCCTCTGTGTGTTATCACGTGCGCTAGACACTATTGATATTCATGTTTTCGTAAAGCAGAAGAGCTAAGGCGTTCTCTTTGGGAGTATTTTACGGAACTGAAACGTTCAAGAAAAAAGATATTTTAAAAACCTTCATTTTATGACGGAAACTGCTTCGAAACCCGTAAATAAAATTGAATTTAGCTGTCTAAATGTAATAAAATTTCACATACTTTAGCTTATCTTTTATTGAGATGAATTTGCCAGAAGTAAATTCTAAATTAAATAAGTTCAAATGGCAAAGAGAACTATATATCTGGCCTAATAGCAGTACATGTAAAATACGATGGAACTTAAATTAGTGCCACTGTGACATTTGAACTTGAACTATTAATTGGTTTAAATGATTTCATATTACATTCAGTCCTTTTGTAAAATTACATAAGACCACACCAAAATTAATTTCTTGGTCATCGTTTGAAAACAAAAAGGGAAAAATAAAAAATAGGAGCGATCGAGCGAAATAGAATTTTTTTTTATAATTCATCAGTTTTTGGAGTGGGCGAGGAGCGATTTGAAGAACAAAATAAAAAAAGGTTTTATCACAAGAATAAGCAAGCACGGCGAAAACATATCAAAATAGCTTGAAAATAAATACATAAAACAACCAAATATCCTTAAATATTGAAGGTTTTATTATGAATTGTTCTCAAAAATACATGGCGCTACTCAACATCTGAATCAAATGTATCTTTATGTTTACCGGGACGCGCTACATTGTAATATTTATAGACATTGAGAAATATAAACAACTGAAAGAACAGAAAGTGGATATCAGAAACTCTGTCAATTTAACCATATTTCTAGTGTGTAGAACTAACGTGTTAGCTTAGTTTGTTCCCTAGGCAAACCAGTGCCCTAGCTAGCCGCATACATAAAGGGTTTCTCCTAGAATTTTATCTCACTGCATAAGAATAAGACAGTTGATACTGCTATGTAGTGTATAACAAAAATCATAACAAATATGAAAAACACTACAAACACCTCACCAGTATATTAGGTAGCCATGATCTATATATTGTAGTGTCTGTCAGCGTTTAATGCAAAATCGCCAGATAGCCCAATTCAGTTGTAAATTCAATGATTAATTGTCCTGTTCCTCAAAATAAAAGTTATGTTATAAGGGCAGACAGCAGGACAAGCATTAAGAAAAAGTATGTCTCTTTTCTAAATAACTTCTTAAATAGGTGAATTTCAAAGGCCTGAACCCTAAATAAACTCGATAAACTGTATTTTACAAATGTCAGATTGTATTACGCAAATACATGTATGTGGTTTTGAGAGCATTGGTAGTAAAATATACATTTTTTTAAAAACACGCTGAAATGTTACAAAATGCGTTTTTTGATCGTCGCCTATGCTCAATACATGGTAAAATGCTTAAAAGTATTGGCCAAACATTACCAGGGGAAACGGAGAGCAGGGTGGATGAGGGTCTGAACCCAATGTGTCTGTGAGGATATTCAGAAACTGAATTTGATATCAGCCATTTTTTACTAAGACAAGGGGCAGGACGTGAAGTGGTTGCACACTTGGTTCAGGCGAGCGAAATGGTTGCAAACTTACAAAATTGTCGCTTGATTTTTTATCAGGTTAGTGGGTTTCTATTGTACTTTGAACTCTATGGATATGTGCATGCATCAGTTCTATGTCTACGTCACCCTCGGTTTTGCGTTTTAGGGTTGTAGATTTCGATTTCTCGAAGTTATTGAAGTTATAAAATGGTCATGTCTATGTTTTGAAATTTGAATTGCGTCGTTTCCTGCCGATTTTGACATTCTAGTGATCAAACTAGCCTGTTTTGGGGCCCTTAAACGAGACATAACCACTAATTGTGAAGAATTCTATAAACGTTTGGCTCTGCATGTTTTCGGATAGTGCTATACCCAAAAAAATCTTGTTCAAGCTTGTTTTTGTTGCAAACTTGTACTTCAAGCAATATCAGTTGCAAACTGTTTTTGAAAAAAAGGTCTCCAACTCTAAGAGAATGTTTATTGTACAACTGGTTGAAGAGGCAAATCATAAATTTCCTCAAATCGCTGCAGATAACGCGAAATTTCATAATTCTATTTCTAATCACGTATAACGACGTTTGGGCACAAAACAAAGATAGCTTTTTGTAATTTTGGAAGATCAGTGAAATAATATGGTCGATGTTTTGCTACGGTGTGCACTAGTCTTTTATGTATCTTTACCAAGAAATTACTTAATGCAAACCGGGTAATCTGACAAGTTCTCGTCTCAATTCTTAGTCCAAATTTTAAGTTTCCAACTCCATTGACCTGTATTTATAATTGACAGACAATTTGTTAAAGATATTTTATATAAAAGAAATATTATAATCAAACTAATATACATGTATAGCAAACTTATGTTTTAATTTCAATCGATCTGAAATCTACAGTATTGTATTTCCTTGTTCAATTTTTCAGGCAAAAATGCAAGACTGAGGCAGGAATGTGTTATTTAAATGAAATCCCGTGCAACAGAAATTGCTTAAAGTACAAGTTTGCAACAAAAAAAAGGGTTTGAACAAGATTTATTTGGGTATAGCACTATCCCAAAAACATACAGAGGCAAACGTTTATAGAATTCTTCACAATTAGTTGTTTTTTCTCTAAGGCTAGTTTGATCATTAGAATGGAAAAAACGGCAAGAAACGACGCAATTCAAATATCAAAACATGAACATGACCATTTTATAACTTGAATAACTTCGAGAATTCGAAATCTACAACTCTGAAACGCAAAACCGAGTGTGACGTAGACATAGAAGTGATGCATGCACATATCCATAGAGTTCAACATACCATAGAAACCCACTTACCTGATAAAAAACAAGCGAACACGCGATAATTTCAGAAAATATCCGCCATTTTGTAAGTTTGCAACCAGTTCGCTCGCTTGAACCAAGTGTGCAACCACTTCATGTCCTGCACTTTGTAAGAAATTTAGCAAAATTGGCAGTCTGTTAACAATAATTACTGCCTTCTTGCTGACGGGCTAACGGGAAAATGTGTAAACACAACAAATTTCTGATGATAGAATTGTTATTACTATAGCTGCCTAAAACAATTACTGTTGTATCGCACATACAGAATTAAATTTTAATGTTGAAACACTGAATGTGTAGTCCAATTTGAGTTATACAATGTACCACCTATTCATTATGTAAGTGCTACCCAGTCAATGCTGACGCTGTTTAAAATAATGAGATGTTGATGTTCATCTTATGAAGAAAATTACGCGCGAAAACTCCTCCATATGACATCAGATATATTTACGCAATTGTCGCACCGACTGTCATTATGGATACTTGTGCAATTTTTGAGACAAATACAGAGGTTGAAACATGTTATCCTGGTGTTTTATTGGACAATCGTGATCAAAATATAAGATTTTATGAATCTCTGTCTCACGACTAAGGCAGCAAAAAATACGACAATACACATTGGAAAAAGGTCCGCTCTCACATTTTGAAATCAGTCTGTAAGTAAAAAAAAAGGAAGCGAGAGGAAGCAGATTTTCAAAAAGAAGAAGAGATTTACTTTGATTTTGAAAAAAAAATGGGAGCGGGAAGTCACTTGACCAAGTAATAAATTTGGTGTGGCCTTACAGAAATGAAAATCAAAACATTGAATTATCATAAACTTCTTAACCGCTGTATTTATGTAGGCAAGCAATTTGTTTCTGCATCTGCTGATCAGCTATTTATTATTAATACATATGGTTTTCAAATGTTTAAGTGTACTTGATACCTTCCAGTTTTGAGCCCAAAACTTTCTTGAGAGGTTTCCTTCTGTGCTTTCAGAGTATGGATTCTAGGGTTATGATATGTGACACGACGCGCTTCCTCACTCACTTCCTTGCGACGCGCTCTCATTTTTCTCTGTATGTAGCCTGCCAAATAAACAAACGTGTTAGACGAAAACAGCATATTATGCATACTCTGTATAATTACGCTGCGAGGCCTTGAGAAAGCAAAAAATGAACACCAGTTAGTCAGTCAATAATGGGTATGTAATTCGCTGCATTTTAACATGTACATTGAAGCTTATGAAGTTTGAAATCTACGATACTATCGTTTTTACAATAACAAATTGAAATCTAAGCAAAATCGAAAGATGCTATCAGCAAGTGTTATTCGTTTCACGAACTCGTCTCATCTTAAAACTTTCAAATAAGCTGACTCAAAAAATTGCAGGAAATAGGGATGAAGATATTGCCTTTTGAATGAACTGAGCCAGTCTATATCCTATGTCCAATATCATAGTATAATTTTATCATCATTCCTCTGTGAAAATCTCTCAAATAAACTGGCTTTTGTCTCTGTGGATCTGAATTCGACAAAAAGGGGAAAATGTAGAAATATATTAATTATCAGTCTAGTGCTAGACTATATTACTTATACTTATAATATATAATTATAAGAGTTTGTTAAATTTTAGGATATTTTTTTAACACTTGTCTGTTTGTCCATGTAAGTTAGTTGTGTGTGGCTGTGGGTTTATCTTTGGTACATGAATGCACTATTGTGGTTTACGTTGTAGTAAAACAGTGATTATTTTTGGTGGTCTATGCCTCCAATAAATCTACCCTTACCTATTATCATTAAAAGGCACCTGCCTCCAGATTTTGGGTAAAAATTTTCCTTCTTTCAAATTTAAGTTTAATCAAATTATGAACATAAGAACATGAGTTTTCGTTTCAGTTCTTTAAGTATGCCAGGTCAAGAAAAAAGTGAAAAAAGATGACCGCGTTGGGAATTGAAAACGAAATGCAACGGCAATAAAGAAGTTTCAACTGTTGTTACCAATAACGTTCTGGATGATTTAGTGTTCATTATGCGTTAAATAAAGATATTTTTGAACGAGACAGTTTACTTCAATAATGTTAAACGTTATTTTTGGTTCATTGATATTTCAAAAACGGATGCTATAATGAAAGCAAATTCATCGTATATGTATTCGTAAGATGAGTGTTGTTACCCTGTATGGAAGTTATATTTCATGAATGCATTTTAGGAACTGGTTATTGAGAAGGTGCGAAGTTATGATTTGTTCAGTAGGTGATGGATAACTGTTATTGTATTTAAGACAGTAATTTGATTTTTAGAATATACTTACAGAAACAAATAGATAGTCTCCCGATGAACTGAACCATCATGCATGATATTGGAATGACTATACTGGCTGAAAGCTTGCAATCCTCTTCTGGAACGATAAAAATAAAGCATAACGAAAAAGAGGAATACATATATATTAACAAAAGTATAGCCGATGTCATGATCTGCACAAAGAAAATGTGCATTATACAGCCAAAACCAAATTTTTTTGTAGCATAAATATAATACTATATTATTATATAATAAATATTACTTTAAAAATTATCTTATTAATAGTATGGAATCAACGTCTATAACAGGTTTTATACGTGTATCTGTTCTCTTTTATTCTATTGGGTTTACAAGACCTACCAGTAATATAAAAATCGCATCATCAAAATCACATGTTCACGTGAATCCATATATAATGCTTCGAATGGACGACTTTAAAACAATAAGGAACGAAAAAATGCATTATTCAGTTAAACTTATCTTGAAGAGAGGAATCTAATTATTAGTTCAGCTAAGCAAAATACATACGGCAATGATAACAGCTATCAGTTTGAAATCACATGTAGACACAATATGGTATATCCATCGTGTTTTTGTCAGACAAAGATTTACAAAACTTAACAGAAGATTAGTTGGCTTTACAGACGACTTCTTATGTTGTCTGTTTAGTTATTTTATTTGGTTTAGAGTCACATCGACATACCTTAGATAACATTGCGAATTTTCTAGCTTTTGATTGCAGATGAAGACACCTAGTGCCCCTCAAGGCATTGTTAGGTATAGGCTTGCATCTCGGTAGAACCAAATAAAATTTATTCGAATGGCTTTCTCACGTGAAGAATATTACACCTCAACTGAGGTTTTGAACCCACATCGGTTTAGTAGGAAGGGATTTAAAATAACCGTACCCCTCAACCAAGGAGATCCCTTTTTAGCCAAGAGACATTAGGAATTGTAAAAGCAATTTTAAGATTTTTGATATAATATTTTACAACACATCTTCTGTGCTACATGTTAATTGGTCAATTGCAAGAATACCGAAAGCATAGGGCTGTTTTTCGCTTTTTAACGTTTATACTAGTAGATTCTATACCCGCATAACTTTCTGGCAGAAAAAAAGGATAAAACATTCTTTTAATCATTATCTGAAACCATAACAGTTGGAGCTTAGACATTTGATATGTAACATCATCTATGGTATTCACATAATGACCCTGTTGACAGCCTTGGAGTCATTATACTTACACAATGCCCCGTCAGTTTTATTATACATATACTTAATTGTATAAAGGAACAACATGTTAAATAATTTACGAAGGTATAATAGCTGGTGCTCAAATATTTTGAATCAAATGGGCACCCACCATGTAGAAAGCTTGATCATGTGTCTATACAGAAGCAAAATGTTACCAAAAGACAGGCATGATGCTATCACTTGTGGGTCCACTGTTCTCTTTATATTTTCCATACCCACTTGATTTTGTATGCAGAGTGCAGATATAATGACAGTATGCCCATAACTTCTCAAAACACTCACTCACACACACACACACACACACACAAAAAAAAAAAAAAAACAAAAAAAAAAAAAAAAAAAAAAAAAAAAACAAACAAACAAAAACGTTTAGAAAGTCAGTAGAAATAATGAAAAAGTGAAATGTTATTGTCTTTCTTATTAATAGGCTGTTATCGTAGAATTATTCTCAATAGGCTTGTATCACTTATATGCAAACGACTATAATATGATATATGATAGATAAGACCCAAAAGTTACATCTAATCTGAAAATGTATCTCAGATCACCTGTTTTGAGGCTTTTTACACACATGCAAAAATTAGGTGCCAATCTTATCTAAAACAGAAAAGTGATGTAATGCGGATTGGTGTTTTGGATGCATTGACTAGATAAATTATCTCTGAAAACTAAACATATCATGACATATATATAAATAATCGAAGCTAAATGCTGAAGAAAGACGTGTGTTCATGTTGCCTTAGAAATATCCGATAAACACCGATTATTCGAAAACAAGAACAGTTTCAATAAAGTTTTTGTGATTTATCGCAATTACAAGTCTGTTTGTATATTAAGGCCTTTTTAAGTCACCGTACAAACGGACAGCGCAAATATTTTTACCAGACAAATAGGTCTTACTTTTTTAACGTAGAAGTACTCAACCAACTTATGTTTTGCATTCAAATTTTATATTTGATCTTAATGTTATAGTTCTTGCTGAATAATATCTTAAATGCGTTGTAAATAAGTATTGAAACTGACATTTTGATCAGAAAAATGCATGATTCTTTCAATATTTTGGTGATAAATTTTGTATTATATGAAAGCCTTTGACAAGTGTCGGTTCGGACGAAATCGCAATTAAATCCTGGTCAAATGAGATAAAATGAGTTATAAAAAGTCATTGGAATCACAAAATGTCTAAGGCATTGGCAAATATATGGAGCGTTTTGCTTCTGTAATTTTTAGCGGCCGTATTGGTGCCATCTTCGATTCCGCGGAAGGTACAATGATTTTAGATTATAACCCTCTAATTCTATTGCAGGTCAGATAATCATCTTCACTATTCAGCAAGTCAAGAACACAAAACCCGTAAGATTCAGTAATGTAACCTCAGTAAAGAAAATTCCACAGAAGAAGCATAAAATAAATAGTTTTAATTATTTTCTGAATATCTGTTACTTGTTTTTATTTGTGTATAAGCTAAACTATCACTATCATTTGCACTTTCTCATATTGAGCGTATTGAGTATTGTCATTTTCAATACGGAAACGTATGAATTCATTTTTAAGTTATTTGTGTAGCAAACACTTTTCGTATTTTTCTGAAAAATACCTGGAAATTGTTACACATGAAAAGAGAAGAATTAAAAAATCAGAGAAAGAACTTTTTCTGTGTCGTCCGTCCTACGTAATATCATATACACTAGCAGTTTAGTCCGTTAAGATATGTTTGTCATTCATTGGTATATTGCAATCACAGCCTAGAAAATACATATTTGTTATATCGATTACGGCGGTCAAGCATGCTTAGTTCGATTTTGAAGTTTTCATTTATTTCTTTGTTTTCTACAAACACAAAAATGAAAAAAAAAACAGTCTTGAATGTTATGCTGTCTCTAGAGCGTCTGTATAATCCGGAACAAGATTGACCGATAAATTGAGTATAAAAGTAGACTTCGTTTTCTGACATGCACTTTTAACTTTTGTCTTGGTAATTTCATTTCTGTTCAAATGTATACCAATTTGCTTTATTTTCTGAAGTTGCTGAACTTTATTTTCACATAGAAGTAGGTTACCTCGACCCAAAGTAAATGATTTCCCACTGAATTCGATAACGAAACAATTTACCGGAATGCTAAGCCCAACATTATTTATAAGTTACTGGGAATAGTTGCAGATGGTACTATTTTATCAATGACCTGTTAAATCAAGACGGCGATTGTATAAATATCAATTTTCTAATGTGTTTAAGAGCTCATGAATATATAAGTTATGCATTCAAGAGTAGATAGCCGCTTCTCGATGAATTCTTCGTTTTACGAAGGAAAATCAGAAATGTGCCGTTTACACACACACGCGCACGCACGCACGCACGCATGCACACACACACAATAATAATAATATAATTTATCAAAACGTTACGGAGAACACATACGCCCGGCCCGGGATCGAACTCTCGTCCCAACGATCAACAGACAAGCGCTATCCCTACTGGGCTAAGCGGGTGGGCTTTCTGTTCTTAGACTTCATATATGACATAGGATTCTTTATTCATGTTAGCTTTATGACGGCCGTTTGAAAATCATAAGCGGGCGCAAGCCTTTAGATTTCGCCTTTTAAATTTTGATTTCGATTTCTGTTGTTAACTTCCACCTCGGAAACATGTTGAACTGACATGCAAACTTTCATAAATAATCATCCCCTTTAGACAATATTTTAAGGACCTACGTATAATAGTAGCAGAGGCAAATATATGCATACGAAATGTAAAATTGATTGGTTATTTTGTAAAATTTATTGTATGTCATCAAGATAAAGTAGAGACTAATTTCAAAGTGTCGGCCACTGTTAAATACGTTTGTAGAAATTCATTTTACCATTAATTTTGATAAAAGAAAATCACGCTATTGGTAAACAATTATAAAACACAAAATAGAACTGTCAATATCATTTTGTTCTAGGCTGCTTTCAGTAAACGGACCTAATGAGCCAGAATTCTTGCTCAAATATTACAAATTATGGAACTCTTTAAATTTTGCTCACTTCATTTAAGATAACCTTTGGGCTGAGGTAAAGCGTACCAATATTTCCTCCACAATATCTAGTCTAAATAATAAAGGCAAAATAGAAAACCTTTACTGCACAATACTCCATACATGTATTTTTAAAGTTGGGTAACTCTGCTTCCCCTCCCGCCTTCTGTTTCAAAGGTAAATTCACTTTGAACAGCAGGAAATTGCTTATCAAGTGAAAACTTCCCTTTTTGTATAATAAATCAATAACAGGGTTTGATACAAAGTAATTGTCCCAGTGAGTCTTTAACCTACGTCTTCTGAAAAACTTCAGTCAATGTAGGTTTATGGTAGGAAGCGTATACTCTTTAAAAATGAAATACTCTATTACGGGTCAAATACCTTGAAATACATAGCTATATGAGTAGTCATAACACGTATAATAAAAAACAAAATTGTTTAACATTTCAACTGGTTAAGTATGAATGAAACATTCTATAATGTGATGTTTTTGACAAATGTAAAGTATTTCAGAATTCCAAAAATAAAATGGAAATTATTCAAACGGATGCATTTCTTAGTATTTTATATTTAAAATTACTTTCTTGTATTTGAGGTGTAACCAAGGTATATCGTTGTATAGAGGAAGAGTGGATACGCGACATAAATTAAAAGTGGTTTCAATAGAAAATAAAACTATATTTAGGCGGCTGAGAAAAGTTATGTTATATAACCAAAAATACCTTAAATATTATCTCTTATCTAATATCCATCTTCACGTTGTCATTTACTTGTGTACATCTCTACAAAACATGCTAGTATATTGTCTTAAGGGGAAGCATATTGCTAATTTCACAAATCATACAGAAATGAGGAAATGTGCATATTTAAGAAATTGATGGTGGGAAGATAAAAATAGTTTCCTAAATTGATATAATACTTATGGACATCTGTGAAATTCAGTATTTTGTGGATAACGATGAGGTACTATGAATGTAATAAGAAAACAGAGGTCTTTGTGAATGTACGTTCAACACAAAACATTATGCTTTTGTAAAAGGCAAAACCAGGTTTAAACCATCCGTCATCTCAACTCGACACCATCTTTCTCATTGATAAAAATGTAAAATAAACAAGCAAATTCGATGAATTGGTATCCCCCGCCGAAAGGGCTTGCCGTGAGGAATGGCAAGAAGATATATCCTGCAAAAAGTTAAGGATGTTACTAAGAAGCAAAAAATTTCATTAGTCAAAATCATTTTTAACAGAATGCTTTATTTGGGGGAGGAGGTGGGGGAGGGCAGTGGAGGTGACCAGGTGAGGGTACGAAACTTTACATGTTGATTATAAATATTGATGGAAAATTGAAAATAAAAAAAAAATGGGGGGGGGGGGGGGGGGAGATGCATGATCGGGATGGTGGGCATGACTAAGTGGAGAGTGAGGTGGAGCAACGGTACAACTTTGCATGTTGATAAAATATTCATGGAAGATTTGAAAAAATAAAAAATAAAAAGGATTTTTTTTTGGGGGGGGGGGGGGGGGGGGGGGGGGGGGGGGGGGTGGATCAAGGCAAGGTGATGACCAGGTGTGGTTACATAACTTCACATGTTTATAATAAATGTTCATGGAAATTTAATGATATTCTACCAATTGGCTGGTTTCTTATGTACAAATCTGTGGATTTTTTAACAATTAAAGGGCAATAACTCTAAGGGAAACTGAATCCAACAAAACAAAACAAAAAAAAAAAACTGACGGGCATCAGCGCAGTATGCTGGTTCATGTTTATTTCAAGTGTTTTGAAATTCTATCTGATAGTTTCTGAGAAATGGCTGCAGACAGACATTTTTGGGCATTTTTCATTAAATCAAGGGCAACTAGAAAATGCTTTTGTAAAAAAGCGCATGTCTCCCCCAATGCAAAGTCCTATAGGTAAGAAGTCAATAGGGGTCAGGAGCGAAAGTCAAAGAGACACTGATGGTTGGCTGCAATAGGGATCATCTACTTGGCATGTCCAGTCATCCCGCTAAATTTCAACACTCTTGGCCAAGTGGTTCTCAAGTCACTGTTCAGGCTCCTGTGACCTTGACCTTTGATCAAGTGACCTCAAAATAAATAGGGGTCATCTACTCTGCATGTCCAATCATCCTATTAAGTTTCAACATTGTAGGTCAAGTGGTTCTCAAGTTATTTCCAAAAAAAGATTTTACATGAACAGGCCACTGTGACCTTGACCTTTAATATACTGACCCCAAAATCAATAGGGGTCATCTACTCTGCATGTTCAATCATCCTATGAAGTTTCAACATTCTGGGTCAAGTGGTTCTCAAGTTATTGATCGGAACTGGTAATCAATGTTCAGGCCCCTGTGAACTTGACCTTTAACGGAGTGACCCCAAAAACAATAGGGGTCATTTACTCTGCATGAACAATCATTCTATGAAGTTTCAACGTTCTGGGTCGAGAGGTTCTCAAGTTATTGATTGGAAATTGTTTTCCATGTTCAGGCCCCTGTAGCCTTGACATTTAACAAGTGACCCTAAAATCGTTAGGGGTCATCTACTCTGCATGACCAATCATCCTATGAAGTTTCATCATTCTGGGTCAAGTGGTTCTCAAGTTACTGACCGGAAATGGTTTTCAATGTTCGGGCCCCTGTGACCTTGACCTTTTCACAGAGTGACCCCAAAATCGTTAGGGGTCATCTACTCTGCATGATCAATCATCCTATAAAGTTCCAACTTTCTGGGTCAAGTGGTTCTCAAGTTATTGACCGGAAACGGTTTTCAATGTTCAGGCCCCTGTGACCTTGACCTTTAATAGAGTGACCCCAAAATCGATAGGGGTCATTTACTTTGCATGTACAATCATCCTATGAAGTTTCAACATTCTGGGTCAAGTGGTTCTCTAGGTATTGATCGGAAATGGTTTTCCATGTTCAGGCCCCTGTGACCTTGACCTTTGATGGAGTGACCCCAAAATCAATAGGGGTCAATAACTCTTTATGACCAATCATCCTATGAAGTTTCAACATTCTGGGTCAAGTGGTTCTCTAGTTATTGATTGGAAATCGTTTTCAATGTTCAGGCCCCTGTGACCTTGACCTTTGATAGAGTGACCCCAAAATCAATAGGGGTCATCTACTCTTCATGACCAATCATTCTGTGAAGTTTCAACATTCGGGGTCAAGTGGTTCTCTAGTTATTGATCGGAAATGGTTTTCAATGTTCAGGCTCCTGTGACCTTGACCTTTGACGGAGTGTCCCCAAAATCAATAGGGGTCATCTACTTTTCATGTTTAATCATCTTGTGAAGTTTCAACATTCTGAGTCAAGTGGTTCTCTAGTTATTGATCGGAAATGGTTTTCAATGTTAAGGCCCCTGTGACCTTGACCTTTGACGGAGTGACCCCAAAATCAATAGGGGTCGTCTACTCCAGCAGCCCTACATCCTATGAAGTTTCAACATTCGGGGTCAAGTGGTTCTCTAGTTATTGATCGGAAATGGTTTTCAATGTTCAGGCCCCTGTGACATTGACCTTTGACGGAGTGACCCCAAAAACAATAGGGGTCGTCTACTCCAGCAGCCCTACAACCCTTTGAAGTTTGAAGGTTCTAGGTCAAATGGTTCTCCAGTTATTGCTTGGAAATGAAGTGTGACGTAGGGACGGACGGACGGACGGAAGGACGGACGGACGGACAGGGCAAAAACAATATGTCTCCTGGGGGAGACATAATAACTCTAAGGGAAATAGACCAATGAAACAAAAACTTGACGGACATCATTACAGTATGTTGGTTCATGTTTATTTCAAATTTCATGAATTTCTACCAGCTAGTTACTGAGAAATGGCTGCGGACGGACATTTTTGGGCATTTTTCAGTAAATAAAGGGCAATAACTCTAAGGAAAATTGACCAATCAAAAAAAAAACTTGACGGGCATCATCGCAGTATACTGGTTCATGTTTATTTCAAGTTTCATGAAATTCTACCTGCTAGTTACTGAGAAATGGCTGCGGACGGACGGACGGACACACGCACGGACGGACGGGCAGCATCATTTCAATACCCCCATCCCGATTTCATCGGCGGAGGATAAAAATCTGAGTGGAATAAACATTGCAAGGGCATAACATGACATTCTGCACAATAAATACCTTAGTACAAATATCTAAGATGCTACACAGGTCTGGTGGGTTAAATGTAAAACGTCGATTACTTGAAATTGATCTTGAAAAAGTGGTTAATTTTAGTTTATTTACATGGTTTTCAATTTTTCCTCGACTTCTCGGCGATTAAATGCAAAGGCGGCAACTCTAATAACCAACGGGAGACAACTAAGATCAGCACGTGTATGATCTTTTTCAGAAAACAGTCAATGTTTATAATTTTTATCAAATAACGAATCTTATTCGGAAAATGCTTCTTCAATATGTAAAGCGTTTAATTTCTTTGCACCTCTATCAAACAATATTATTTACAGTGGACTATTTTCTGAATCGAACTCATTTCCGCTTTCAGTTGTGAGGCACTTCCGTTAAACATTTTGACAACAATAACAAAATACAAAATGAAAAAATAAAGGTACATATAAACCGGCTGCTACTCAGATCAGTGTAAGTGTAGATGTTATTGCAACATAATATTTTTTCTTTACGTTATGATATAAAGTTTTTTTTCTTGAAATGAGTTATGGAATAATTACTTCTAGATGGTATTATATTTACGACTTGTCTGAACCCGTTTTTTTTTACGCGAATGACAGCAGTCTCGTTAAACTCCTGCTAACGGTGTTATGAAAATTATGGTGGAGAATTCAAGTACACATTATAAATGGCATAAATGTGAGGATAATTGAATTTTTGCCGAGTTTTTATCATTGACATTCCTTTTTGAATGAGATATAAAAGTTAGTTAGCACATATTCACATTGATTCGACCGCTCAACCAAATTCCATACCTTATTTTAAAGATTTTTAAGACAATATAGTTTCAAAATGTTGATGAATGTGTTTTGACATTTAAATGCATTGTATTTCGTAAATACAAAGTTAACAAGAGGACCATGATGGTCCTGAAACGCTCACCTGTCCCCATATGACGTCGTTTTTTCTATTATTTGTCATAATGACATAGTTTTTGAGCTCATGTGACCCATTTCTGAACTTAACATAGATATCATTAAGTGGAATATTCTGACCATTTTTCATGAAGATCTATTAAAAAATATGGCCTCTAGAGAGGTCACAAGGTTTCTCTATTATTTGACCTAATGACCTAGTTTTTGATGGCACTTGACCCAGTTTCAAACTTGAACTGAATATTATCAAGTTGAAGATTCTGACCAATTTTCATGAAGATCCATTAACCTTGATTTACCAATTTACCTCGACTTAATTGAAATGCTTTTTAAGTTATATTTTATGTTGGACATTGACAAAATTGGTTTTGATAATGAAATAGTTACATCTACTTTCCGAAAAGTTAAGACTTTGAAAGCCTATATTCAAAATGGCCGACACAATTTAAGATAGCCGACATATTTTTTCCATAATTGAGATTTTTGAGACCTTTGCTCGCGTTTTATCTTTTGTTGAAACTCTTATTGAATAAAGTTCTTAAACGTAAAAGATAGTGCCCTTATATTACTGTAACACTAGATGCAGCTCGACTGACAGTTTTCTAAATTCAAAATGGCTGCAAAACTTCCCGGTCAGATTTCATACTTACTGAACATCCGTTTGTTTCGTTTATATATCATGCCAGTTTGCCTTGGCGAAACGGTATAATGATTAAATTTTAGTGTGAAAACTAACTCAAACATTGAACGATTCCAAACCAAGAAGTGCTTTACATCCTGCTTCTCCTTTACAAATTTAAAGCCGGTGACGAAACAGCATAATAGACAATTAGCTTATTTAAAAGTGACCTGTAGGAATTGGTAAAGACAATGAGACGGAAAGAAAAAAATCCTTTTACACAAAGAACAAAGCGAACTGCGTTTTTGCAAATAGATGTGATACGATATAATTTCCTACATTACGAAATATGTACCACAATGCCAATTTACAATTTTATCAACAAGATATTGGCAATAACCCTTTAGATTCAAGATGACCAGTTGTATATTCTCACAATTTTACATGTATATATGATATTGTTCAACTGGTTTTCATTTTTATATAATGACCATATTCAACATAATGTAAACATAATATTCACTAAGACTTAGTACCTAGACTGATTTACGAATAAAATTGATATGTTGACAAAATTTCTTAAACTAGTATCATAATCATAATGTAAGTCATGTCAGTATTGAATGCATACTCATGCAGGGTTGTTATATTTTCTGACCCTTCCTGTTTTAGATTGTATTAACTATCAAACCAACAGTCTTTAAGTGCCGTATGACGGATGCAGAAATCTCCTGGCACTTTAAATCGGTGTTGTTTTACCTTCTTGTCCTCATGGATCAAGACGTCTCTTAAATTTATATGTATAATAGATTTCCGCTAAAGCCTTTGCTAGGGCCATAAGAGTGCTGCACATTTCTTTACCTCTTATGAACAGACTGGATTCACCAGAGTCTGATTTTGATTTTATTTGCTTGATTGCGGTCTATATTTGCATATTATTAGGTTACAGGCTCGGGTCCAGAAATATTTGATTGTGAGGCACCAAATAAGTACGATGCCGTCATCAGCGAGATGCAAAGCGCCGAGACGGGGGCGTTTCTATGAGGGGGAGTCAGGGGGATCTCCCCAAGGATTGTTTGATATACAGGTATGAAATGGAGGCCCATTGTGCATTTTCTAGTCTAAAGTTTGAAGTACTGGAGAAAGTAACCTCCTCATTTTAGCCCGGCCAGGACCCCCTCCCTCTGGTAATTTTTGAAATACAGGCATGCAATAGTGGTCTCTGATGCATTTTTGTTCCAAAATTTGACGTGTTCTGGGAGTGTTCGCACCACATTAAGGGGTAAGGGGGCTCTCTTCCTAGAACATTTTGAACGACTGGTACGAAGTGATGGTCTCTAAAGCGGTTTAGGTGGTCTAAATTCGAGAAAATATAATTTCTTTGCCAAAATAGTTGGGTGCTACTTTCATGAGTATAGGTAACTTAATGAGGCATGGGTAACTCTTATAGACTTTATTAGATGTTTCAAAATAATTTATTGTCTTCTGTATTATATCTTATCAGGCAAATATATATTTCTGCCATAATGTTTTCTGTTACTTCTTGAAAGCTTGATGGACTTTGATGACATTTTAATCATCAAGATATCAGGTAGTAAGCCTCCAAGAGTGATGTTGCCAGTGTATTAGGGTTATTAGGGTGTCCTCATCTATGACATTGACTTTGAAGCACAGAACTCTAGCATCATGCTTTTTATAGTTTTCGTAAGATATCTTAGAATCCCTGTTATAACCGAGTGTTCTGGATGAGTAGAATAAATAGTTAGCACACAGATGTGCTTTGCTATTTCTCTGTTGTTCCAGTTTGGATAATGACATGACTGTATGATTCTTTACAGAATGTTTTATTAACTGTATGAGTGACTACATACATTTCTGATTTGTATTAAAAATCTGCCTCAATTTAAATTCCTTCCGAGTAATTTGAAACAATAAACAAGTTTAATGAAAAGGTAACGTAACTTGAGTAAAGTATGCTTCATATTGATTTTTTCTTCAATGATATGTTTACGAAATATTGTCATATAATGCAGTTCACTTAATTACAAATTCATTCGAATTATGTTTAAAATGATACACAAGTAATGTTTATGTTAAGTGAATTTGCTGATGGTCAAATTTACCCCACCCACCTAGCCTTGCATTTATTCCATAATAATGCCAAAAATTATCTGTACAGGTAAAATAAATAAAACATAAATCAAATTAGACTATAAAACAATTTTAGTAATACTTGGTCGCTAAGTGAGTTTCGAGATAGGTAACAACTAAAGATAGAGGCGGATGGTAGAGGCATTAAGAGAAATATACTAAAATTATGGACCATATATATATCGTGTGTTGTACCTTCATATTTAAGTAGCAGTGTCAAAATTTGCATTAAAACTTACCTTCAGATGTACAATACACAATAACCATAATAGTCACTGCAGTATCAGTCAGGAGAGTGATAAGTATAATCCAGATGTCTGTCATGTCTGAAATAAAACCCTAAATGACTGTATGATAGTATGTAAGCTAACACTTATGGAACATTATCTACGGTCAGGGGAGGCGGACTATATACTAAATGTTGGTATACACTATTCGACGAATCAGTTCAATGAATTTTTGCTTGTATATAAATTATAAATATACTACTGGACAAACGTAATCTAGTAGTCTGCAATGCAATTAATCAAATACTGTTTCATAACATCGGGACTTGGCACATTCGACTATAGTTGCTTATCATGGATGTAGTATCAGATACAAAATGGCCTTATTACACATTTAAACTTTTTGTTTTCATTCTGTGTAAGCTTTAGATACTCTAAATGTAAGAAACATCGTAACATTATACACTTTAATTTGATACGTCCTGTGAATTAAACAATACGATATTTCTCCAACGTCTTCGTGATTACGAGCTGTTCAAAAAACTGCTCTGATTAGATAACCAAACACGCTTCAACTGTATATACACTTAAATTGGGGAATATACATGCCATAACATTCGTTTGTTAAATACTGTGTCATCTCGGCCCATTCAATATTTAGTTGTTAAACATTAGATACCTCACAATACAATAGCACTGACAGTTTTATCAGTGTTTATAATTCTTCGTCAATTGAAAGCTATATATCTTTTAAAGATGTTCAAATTAAGTATTTCATCGATGCTTGATTTTGGATAATTATTGACTACTCTCAGTAAACAAGATAAATCTATCTGCATCAGTACGAGTACATCGTCGTGAATCACTCATAATCTTTGTGGCTGCTAAGAAGTTACCAGAAAAAGAAGATAAATTACAAAAAAGTCATAAAAGTCATACATTTTAGTTTTTTGAATAACATTCAAAACATATCAGTAATACCTTGTAATATGTCGTATACTAATCAACTGACAACAAAGCCTGTAGATCAATGAGTTATTTTTTCAAGCTTGAACGAGCATGCTTCGCGCAATTTTGCAGCCAACAAAAAATTCTCTTATAGCTTCTTTTATTTGCTACCTGGCTCGCATGTTCTCTAATTCTGTCCAGCTTGAGAAATACAAACATGCCTGAAGCATATCCAGAAACAATCAACATCCCGAGTCTTAACTTAGCCATTGTGCTCTCAGTATCTTAAGTGGTTTGCACTGATTCAAATTTGCAAAGAACGGTGGTGGAATTTAGGTTGTGATAGCGATAAACGTTGTAACCCAAAACGTGCATTGTCGCAAAGTTAAATGAAAAAGTACTGACTTCTTTAAGATCGTACACACTGGCCGGGGAAATCTATGATTACCTAAAAGATTTTGTTGATATCAGCAATTTTTTTGTATAAAGTACAATTAAGTTAGTGTCATCAATTTGGATAAAATGCATACGTATATTTGGTATAATCATGTAATATTTTACTGCACTTTATTGTTCCTTGAACTTACCCGTTTTCTTGCATCGATGGTAAACTGAATGAATTATACTCGGTAAAGCAAAAGGTGAGAAGTACGGACGCCTCATTACATTTTCTGAAATGATACAGAATACAAAACAGGAAAAACTGTTTTCAAAAGTGCTTAAAAATATCTTAGAGGTGCTTCTTATGTTTTACTATGCTTATTTAACAAGATATGTTCACAAATGATTATCAACATTTGGAAAATTCAGCAGTTATAACCAATTTTATTCATGCTAATGAACATTTATAGTAAAACCAACGGCTTTCAGTCTATTTTTTTCTATTTTGTGAATTCCTGGAAATATGTGGAAAGTCTAGCCACGCTGTTCGCATTTGATATAACTAATTAAGATTTAGAATAGCAGTGTTGATTTATCATCGTATAGAAACCGTGGGCTCTGATATCAGTATAAGGTGATACTTTTGAGTATCTCTGCAATAAATTAATTACTGACCTATATATATTCTAACATCAAAACGTTTTGAACATCCTATTTAAAAAAAAAAAACTTTACTCTTTCCTTGGTCACTCGTTTTGTTTAGTTTAACAGACTTTAATGTAAGAGGAATGTACGCTACATAGATGTTAATACAAATTATTGACGAAAGACGAAAAAGAACAGAAAATGGATAGGAAATCGAAAAAAAAGAATATCTATAAAAATCGTCATACAAAATAATTTGAATCATTTCTGGTATCTGCGTTTTACTGCACAGAGTTATTTTGTATACTGGACAGGTAACTAGAAAAAAAACAAAAAAACAACCAACATGTAAAAATGTAAAAGTCATATATTTTTTGTTTTATAAATGATCATGACTGGACGCGTCTTAGCGCGTTGGGGGATAGGACAATAAATGGTTTATGTAAGAATTCTGTTAAAGTTAATTTATACAACTGTAGAATGAACTTTAATAACGAACTCTTCTTGTTTGATGTATTACCGTTATTGAAATAATTTTATGTTTAACATTTTATATATATGTGTGTGTGTGTTTACATTCACACTGGTATCAAGAACACTTAAATACCTTCGTTTACGCCTTTATAGTTGCCTATAAATAGACTGACATCTGACAATAGCAGCAACACCATCAATGTTGATACTACGACTAAAGCTGTGATGCAGCATGGGTATTCCTCATCTTCTTCTCCGCTATTTGAAGCCACTAAGAAATTGAATAATAGATAAACTATTTATTAATAATTGTTTCGGCCAACCACGGTGAGACGATATGACAATAGGAACTTCATTTGAAAAACTACGATAAAGCCCTTAAATCTCGTTTCTGGTGGAACTTGATTCAAAGGTTCTTTGCATCGGACCAACAGATATGCTTAATTATAGTATACTGCAATGTTTAATGCATTTCTGTTTCTGTCTATTTGTCTCCGGTTGAGTTCAAACTCCACAGCACTCGAGCCGGAGGCAAACACTCTAAGGCCGAGCAATCATGGCACACAATTCCATTATTAGTGAAGTAGTTTGTCTAATGGTAGAGCGTCCAACTCCGATCGCGCACCAAGGACGTGAAAAATTTTATCAGTTACTCCGTCAATATGCTCGCTATAATGCTGATATTCTCTCTTCTCTCAAACTCGTAATCATGAATTTATAAGATGTGGAGATTAATAAGGTTGTTTAAAGATTCACCTTGCATAAACTAGCGATAAAAGATTTGTATCAGATATTGGATCCAATATACTATTTTTGTGCTGATTATACAGGTAAATGGGTGTAACCGTCTGAAAGAGCGTCGATAATATGTCTGGTAAAATCAAGCAACTCCTCCATAAGAACAAACTTTCTAAAAGTTAAAAACATGTTAAAGTAACTATTCTTACGAAAGTAAATTGACAACGGGCCGCATGGTAGCTTTTTTAAAAGAGCTATGCTTGTTGCTTTTCTTTTGTATACCTTACAAATATAATTATGTCATAACGTTGAAGAATTCTACTTCCATTTAAAAGATCAGTACAACAATCTTACTGTTAATATACATGTTTTGCGGATTTCGCGACATTTTATTGTTTGACAAATTTATGCTTTAAATATTCTGGCTACTGATGGTAACATTTATTAGTTACTAATTAATATCATTTTCAAAGTATTCCGTCGTCATCATCTGCACCCCTTCTTGTAAAGTTCATGTTTTTAGATATCCTGGAAATAATGTTAAACGTTAATTGGAGGAAAGGGAGATGCAACAAAGTCAATGTTCAAAGACATTCGATAACTGTACGTAAATAGACGTCAAATAAACGCGAACCAACTGAAGACAGTGCTGACTGCAAAGCAATGAAAGTCTGTTTCCATATAGGACGTTGTAAAAGAAAGTTTAACATGACGTTTCATAACTATTTTATAGACTTTAAGACCTATCGAAACGAAATATGTTGAAAGAGATTTCATCTGTGTCAATCGGCCATTTTTATTGAAGGGAAAATTACTGCTTCAAAACCTTGCTTGGGATGGCATGCTAAATTACGCAGCCAATACCTTTTGGTACCCAACTAAGACAGACTTTCAGCAGATCTCCGAAATCAGATGCATAGTGTAATGTTGAACGCTACCAATGGAGAAATAAATTACATTTTATTATTTGTCTGTGTGCGTCTTACGCGGATTACCCAACTATAATATGTTTACATGAAATAAATGGAAGTAAATCAATACTGATTTTTACCTGTTCCCAGTCAAGTCCTGCTCAGCTTAAGAGAATGACAATAAAAAAGTAAAAAAATTATGATAGTGCTTATAGGTGTCTGATGCCTCAATTTGTGTTGGCAAACACCTGAATGGTTACTCAGTCTACTAATATTTCGCCTACATTAGACAGTAAAAATGAAAATTTTTAATTTTTAATAATTTAATTACTGTGAATCAGATTTACAAACAGGAAAACGACTGGAAGACAGTAGAATGCTACAAGCCAGATACAAAGAAGCGAACTACCCACCATTTAGACTGTAAGAAGTATGCTTTAAAAAGAAACATGTCTCTTGCGACTGCGTATATGAAAGCACTTCACTTTCAAGTTCTTAAATAAGTGCGACATAAAACATGTGGCTGAAGTATGTTAACAAAAGCAGCTTACTGAAGTCTTACAGGCAACTTCAGCAATTAGTGGAGAAACAATTTACAATACTACCGTGATTTTTATTTTGATGATAAAGGTCTCTTGAGAAGCAAAGTACGATTGGAGACTGACGGAGCACGATTACCAGTCATTCTACCAAGATATGATAAGTATACTCATTTACTCATCGAAGAAAAGGCACAAAGATAACAAAAGCTGCATTATGGAGTGTTCTCGGACACTCAATACACAAAAAAAAAAAAAAATAATAAGATTTAATGCCACAAAGACGAGCAACAATGAAATCTTTAAATGCGTCGTAAACTTGAATGTGGTACTTACAGGACGCCATTGATTCATTATATCCACTATTGTTTGATTCTGGTGTGACAGATTCATTTCAATTTTCACAAACTTGTTTGGATAACCTCGGAACAATGTACATAAAAGCAACAGAAAGAGTAAAAAGATGGGATATGTTTATTCATCTGTCTCGTTACCCGTGTAGTGCATTCTGAATTTATACAAAACATGTCTGCCGAAGAGTTTCTACTTGGGTTCAGAAGATTCATAGCACAAAGAGGTACACCCTACGAATTTATTAGTGACAATGCTTTACATTTTAAAACAGTTACTTCTACCATGGAACAGACATGGAAGAACGTTAAGAAGATCCACTGGTCATATAATCTCCTCTGTCAGACAAAGAAAAATCTGAACCGTTCATAACGTGAAAAGCTTAAAAGAGGTAGAAAGAGTATACTGTCTCTGTCCAAATTCGTAAAATATCTATGCAGAGTCTTGTGCTTATGTTATTATCCGTAAAGATGTCATAGGAGGAAGTGCAATCAGCAAATTACTGTACAATAATTTCGTGGTATGCGCTAGCGGAGATTGCAGCAGTTGCACAATCTGACAAAATCAAGCAAAGTCGTTGTCTTAAATAATAAGCGCGAAAATGCGTGTTGCTAAAACTGAGTAAGTTAATTTCGCCATTCATTCATTCGCCTTTGGTTGATAAAGTTGCAATCTGCATGAATTATTGTGATATGTACTGTATATCGTATCGCTATAAACGAAACTCGAATCACCATATCAAAGAGAAACATAACAAAATGGAACACTGGAAATACGTTGAAAGTGACTGCATTTCGAAACATATATCATCTGATTCTGATACATGGGTATATCAAATCGGAATCAACATGATCAAGGAAACTTGCAAAAAGGTGACAAAAGTAATCAGATTGAAACTAGTGAAGGTGACACAGCGATACACACTGTAAATGGAACCGTAATCTTATGCAATTGATACTTTGCAAATGCAAGAACACCAAAGGAAACACCATTATGCACAGTTACCTGGGAGTTAGCACCCCTTCCTGCCAATCCGCCATTGTCAACTTTCAGCCAATACATCGCCTTTTAAATCAAACTGAGCACATGTCGCGATCATACAATAACTTCTCTTACCATTTCAATATATTTAAAAAATAATATATAAAAAAGGAAAAAAAATCCCATATATAAACTTTCAGTACTCAGTACTATCAGTTTCTTTTATCCATCTGCTGAATGTGCTTCAGAGTCAATATTACGTATATTATATACTGTGAAATCATTTAATTTCGTCGGCACGAAATTTCGTGGTTTAGGCCAAAACGGCTGTTTCGTGGGGACATAAATTCGTGGATTTTCAATTTTTGTTAAAAAAAAAAAAAAAAAAAAAAAAAAAGAATCATAATTTCCGCAGAAAAAGATCTACTAGTACTTCTGTCCTTACATTTGAAGCCTACACGTGTCAAACAGCGCTACCATGGTTACCGAATTTGTAATCTTCGCCGCGGGAGATTAGCGAGTGATCATGTGCCAATTAACGACCGCGTTATCTATAATTTTACGACCTCTTTTTTGCAAAACTTTTTAAAATTGTGAAATATTCAATAAAAAAAAGTCGGCTCCAATCAAAAAGTGTCAAAACCGTAGCACCTTGCACAATTAGCATTCATAATCGAAACAAATATAAAGTTGATCGTTGATCATTTGATCAACTAGCTCTAGTTATTGTACTGCAAATTAAAACAAACTATAACATTTTTAAATAATTTTGTTTTTATTCCGTAGTACTAGTATAACCATAGTAATCCTTACATAGACTATTATAAACTGGTCCGACTTTTTTTGCAAAATGAATGGCGCGTCTGCATCTAAAATTACAAGCTATCTATCTATTTATACTGCAGCACTCCTCTCTGTTGAACTTGTGCATGTGTTATTTCCTGCCGAGAAACGTGTAATGTGAATTAAGAATTAATGCATCGGACGCAAATCTAGCAATTAATTTATGATATTTAATAGTTCCAAAGACGTAGTATTTTACAACATGTCATTAAAAATAAAGGCTAGTGTATAAACATTGCATAGCGGGGCCGAAAAAATCAAATAACAGCCGTATTATAGTGCGGTTGGCACGTGACGCCACGTCAAACTTCTATTTTTAGTTTCTACTTTTACTTTGACAAGCATTTCATAAACAAAACCCCGGGTTATACATTTCTAAATAAAATAGTCGGTTTTGTTTCCACGCGTACCCAAGTTTACCGTTGATGGAGCCTCCATAAACTACACGTAAGCTGCAGGTTAGTACTGCCGCATGCATACAACTACGGATCAGATCGAACGGCTGTGGTGTCTTTTGGCGACTTTGCGTACAATTAAAAATATCGTGGGCACAATTTGTTCGTTGGGACTTAAATTCGTGGTTTAGCTCAACCACGAAATCCACGAAAATTAATCCCCCACGAATAATAATGATTTCACAGTATATTACATTATTCTATTCCATATGAAAGCCAAAAGTAAATGCAACAGAAAGCGATAATTATAACCACACAAGGGTAACCACACAATGCATAGTGTAAGAGAAAATGACGAAATGCTGCTACATTTATAGACCCCTGCAATCCTTCCCACTTTACACGAAACAGAAGCATGTTGATTTTAGGCTAGTCTCAGTTACCCATTTTGCGGATCTTCTCCTAGTCCAGTAAAATGGTGCAAAAATACTTCAGAAAATGGGAAAAGCACAAAACTTGGTACATAACTACTTATGGGCAAAACACTAAAAATAAGCATGAGACCCATGCCGAAAAATCCAATGTGGCCGAAAAATCCAAGATGGCCGCCATGCATGTATATATTTTCAGAAATACCTAATATTATCTATAAAACTTCTATAGACACTTACAGTCATCAGTATAATTAGTTAAAATCACATGTTTGAATAAATTCAAACATATCATATTAACAAAATAGCGCTCATTCAGCAAAAATGAAAAAAGTTGTCTCCCTTTGATAAAATTTGCTATTAAGCAGAAGAAAAGTCAGAATGCATTTATGTCAGTCAAAATTATGTATATAATGGTAACTGTCATATCAAGATTGTTTAAAATGGCAACAGTCCTGTGCAGAACTTTAAAACAATTGTAAATTATTATAGATACATTCAAACTTCGTTAACTGGAACCCGTCAGGACCGACAAAATGTATTCGAATGATCGGTAGTTTGAGTGATCGGAGAATATACTATAAGGACTTTGGTTGGGACCTGAGGATAGGTTCAAGTGAAGAATGGTGTTCGAATGATCAGAGTTTGAGCGAACGAAGTTTGTCTGTAGTGTGTATTAGTGAATAAATGACATGTGTTTCACTTAGTCATTTGTTTCCGCGACTCAGAATTTGTTAGTGTTGCTGTATTCATTTCAATTTATTTACACTAGAGAACTAATGACACTTAGTAAAAGTATATAATTCATTAACTCTGTTAGTGCGTTAGACCATGTGAACATCCCTGGCCTGTCAGACCATCATGATTTTTTTGCGAAAAAGTCATTGCAGGTTGATCAGCGTAATCAAATTTACATTTGCATGTTCCTGTAATATTCTGTTTTTGTCAAATTGTAGCACATTGTGCCATAATAACAGTTGTATAGTTTAATGTCATAAGCATATAATGTACAGCCACTTATGCCCTGATCACTCTCAGACGAAGACCACGAAGACCACACTGCGTCCTGAAAATTTTGACGCGGTGGGAACGGGGGTCAAACTCGAAAAATGTGCAGTTCTAAAGTTCATACTGCGCCCTTACAACATCCTTGCCAGAGACTAATTTTCTTACCATGCGCATGTTAACGTCCAATGCGTTCTTACTACATTCTTAGTACGACCAGTCAGATTGCACCTCTCGCTTATCATGCTTTAACCATGCGCTTATCACCTTCTCACTGCGTTCGTCGGCTAATTATAAATACTACGCCACGCGCCTCTTTTTCATTCCTTCTGCAAGTTATATTGTGTCCATATTCACACTCAACAACATTCAAATACAATATACGACAAGCCCCCAAGTCCCCCCATCCCCACAAAGAAATCAGAACAGTCTTATAGAGAGGCCGTGATGGAAAAAGCAAAGGCAGCGTGAACGGTAGACGAAGGTCCAGAAGTCCACTACAAGCTGCCAGTGCTGCTGAGTCCATGATTATATGGCAATTCCTGATGATGTGCGATTATACCCATTGCTGGTTGAAAACGAAGTGATGGGGAATTGGATACAGTATTCATACTCAATTCTCAGAATCTGAAACAAACACGGTGAGAACCTGTTGCAAACGTGACACAGACATGTTAAGCACCGAAAGATAACCTAATGCGGTATTCTGCTACGTGGCATGGACGTAACATGGTCACAAGCGTAGTAATTTGTAGTGAGAACTCCATTGACGTAGCAAGAACGCAATGACAACCTAGTAATAACGCAATGAGCACGCCATGCAGTCTATCCCGTCCGCACCACGTTTGTACTATGTCCTACTAGGTTTTAGTTACATTATTATTACGTCCTTATTAAGTTCTTCCTGCTTCCAGATTAGACCACGTCCTCATTACTTTTGTTTTGAACATGTCCAAAGTAAGGATCGCGTCCTCTACACTCGTGGAGACCATAATTATCATGTTCTTATCGGTGTCTACGGTACTCCTTCTACATTGTACAAGTTCTTACTGCGTCCTGTCATTTTTAGGACGTAGTTGGAACGTGGCTGAGTGTGATGGGTGTATAAATTAGGAGCAGAATCTATCATTTCTAAAAAAATGTGCTCTAATATCTATTTCTGGACATTTTTACTGAAATTAAAGTATATTGGATATGGACATATTAAATGTGAGTACTTGAGGATTTATCTAAAGAGCACATGTATTCAAAACACAAAATAATAACTAGTTTTAAGACAGAAAACAAATATTATCTATTTACCATTTGTAAGGCGAATGCCACTACACTACCAGTTAGGCAGTCCACTGTAAGAATAACACTGTCTTGTCAAAAAAACTAACCAGTAAAGCTCGCGCTTAGCGACGAATCAAGCTTTTAAATGCATTTTCTACACTACACCTTCCTAAAAACAAACTGTGCATAAAATATTTTTGTGGTATGGATGGAGGCTTTCGATACTCTTCTTTACAACAAAACATGCCAAGTAGCTGATCACCATCTGTTCACACAAGGATTAAGGCTATAGTGTGCATTCCTGCATCGTCTGCTACACCTCTTGAACATACATAAAAAAGGCTGTCCATTAGGTCGGGCACATATGGGGGTCAGGTGTTCTATCACTTTCCTAAAATTCCAAGTCAAGATAAATATGGCTGACCAGAGATATCTTTGATGTATTGGAACCTTTCTAACAGTTTTTGCCTCAAGTGCCTGAGTCCCTTACCAGTAGCTCATCAAGTGCATTTGTGACCTCGACAAAGGCTGTCGAGGAAGATGTAATTTGTCAAAAGTGCTGAATTAAATGCTCTGCACTGCCTTATGCAAGTTAACTAAAGTTGTTGACAATTTCGTGCTTGTGTGTACTGACAAGAGTATCTGACATGTACCTTATTTCAGATTCCAGCTCACTGTTCAGAGTAATATATTTCACAGAATAGTTACTAAGTGTTGTCCGTGAAAGCAGCTTTTATATTTTCAACCTTACTCTTCTTTGTTACACAGTTAGCATAACATATCAATGATTATGTGATCCATTTATTATGCAGATGCGGGTGCATAACAAGGAATGTTGATCATTTGATCCTACTAGCCCGTCGCTATAATCTATTATTGCATTTCGAAGTCCCAAACCGAAAGGGATTGTTGTCATACTTGGTGTCATAGGAACTACACTTTTATATAGAAACTAAGGGAATTGACCTTCACATTCTCCATATTACCTATCATCTATAAACAAGGTTTCATAAGGAAGTCTTTAGAATTTGCACTTTTGAAGTTATTGAAGAATCAGCCATTTGCGAATGATGGACGGACATACAGACGGACAAAATGATATACAAAAGGACAAAATAAGATAAGCATGTTTTCAATTTTCCCCTCTGTCTATGTAAAATTTCTCAAGAAACAATGTCTCCTTGTTTTGAAGAGATGCAGGATAACACTTTTTGTCATATTCGTGCATTATTTGTTGCCATAGCAACAACATTTGTTGCCAAAGAACGAATTTAAATGACATTAGCATTCTCAACATTACCGTCTATCCATGTATCACGTATCATGAAAAAATCTGCTGTAGTTTTAAAGTTATTGCAGTATCCAACTTTGCATGGCTGACGTATTGACATGCATATAGGGGCAACCCATAAGCCCCCCCCCCCTCCCCCCCCTTTGGCTAAACACTGGTAAGGGATTACCAACAATGTTTCAATATGCTGCTGTAGAGGGAATGCAAGTAAAATAATATAAATTACATATAGAAAAAAAAATAACCTTTAAAATATGAAAACCACACAATGACAATATTAAACTAAATATTAAAGGCTAGATTTTAGTCGTTACCATGGAAACAGAAAGAAACTAACATCATTTGAATTGTTATTTTTGCATTTGATGCAAATTTTGGATTTATTTTATCATATACATTTATATTTGGTGCATTTTAGGGATAAATGTAAACATTATAACCTTTCTGTAGAATCTTGTAAGGTAAATATTGAGTTTTAGCGGCCACTTTGGAAAATGGCCGCCATATCGGCCATCGTGACAGGTTTCAAATGGGTCCCATAAACGTGTTTTATGCTTTAATAAAAAGCTTTGCCAATTTTGGTGCTTTTCCCATTTTCTGTTACGAACTGATCGGACTATCCAGTCTAGAAAAGGACATACATGTAATTTCAATCGGAAGTAAGTTAATGTACTGATAAATTATTAAGTCATTCGAAGTCCCTATTTTACGGATTAAACATAACTCTCACATGATGCAAAAACAGTAAAAGACCAAATTCTAAGTCAAGGTCAAGGTCAAAGGTTAATGTCAAGGTCAAATCTGGTATAATATATATAATGTTATAGTTAAGTATAAGATTAAATTCTCGCTACTTTGTAGTTAGCGTCATTTCGCGATGGGAGAGCGTTTCCTTTGTGTGTGAGTAGTCCCTGATTAGATCCCCGACCAGGTGCAAAGTATATAAATTTAATGATAAACCTTGATTTTAGTATATTGCCTCGGTCCTGGATGTCTTATATTTTATGTACTGTACGCAATTACTCTCATTGGAATTATTTAAAGACTAAATAAAAGACGTCACAAATGACCCAAAAATTTTACGTCAATGTGATAAAGTATATAATTAACATGGTAAAACAGCTTTCAATTAACTTATAATGTTGAAATTTCGGTTCTGTTCTATTAGAGATTTCAATACCGTCCGATGCGTGTATGAAAGTTATATAACACTTTCAAACTTTATGCTAATATTTTCTGCCCGATGGATATCCAGTATTATGACAATTTTTGCCTCATTTAAGCTTTACCGTTATCACATTTGAAGGTTGAAATCATGGTGTAGTTCATATACCATTTACTGAATGTTATAACATATGGAAGTCGATTACATATTCCCGAACACACATGTTGTTCATTTGGATTCATTAATCTTTTATCCATTCAAATAAGTATCACCTTTTTCTTGTAAAAAGAACACATTTCTTGAAATATTGTATAAAAACGCTGTAACGCGACGAGACTATAAACTTTTCAGTTTTTTAACCCTGGCTTAATTCTGTAGGTGCCCTACAACGAACGATTGAACATAGGGATATCGGCTTCAATTTGTCTATTCAAATACATTGTATGGGTAAAAGAAGTAATTAAGATAGAATAGCCGCCGGTTTCTTTTTGCCACGCCGGTATTTGGCAAATTCAGCCCATATTTATACGCGCTTTACAAAAATGAAAATTGCTTTAAATTGTTACATTAACCCACGTATTTTAAAGTTAGTACGTTTTGATATGATATCAATACTAGTTTTTTGTAAATCAGTACGAGAAAATTACATTTGCCATGGCAAAAGCGGTTTTGCCATGGCAAATCGGTCTTTTGCCATGACAAGAAAATTCATGATTTTGCCGCAATTTTTTTTTTCATTTTTCTTAAAAAGTGATTTTAACTATTTCCAAAACGAATGTATTGGTAGAAATATGTTGTTTCATATCGATAACTCAGTTTTTTTTATTTTGCCATGGCAAAAAATTTTGCCATGGCAAGATTCTGCCATGGCAATTTTGCCATGGCAGGGTACTGCCATGGCATTTTTGCCATGCCAAGTTTTTACCATAGCAAGTTTGCCATGGCAAGATTCTGCCATGGCAACTTTGCCATGGCAAGATTTTACCATGGTAAGTTTGCCATGGCAAGATTTTAATTTATTTTTTCAAGTATTTTAAAGGAAGTTTGATAATTTTAGTGATTATGAAATACAATACTGGCAGGAACAGAGAAGATTTTAGATTTCTTGTGTTGGCACATTTAAATCAGCAAGCACAGAATCTTGCTACACAGACTGTTTCACCATTACTGGGATAAATGCTGATTGATTTTCAGCAGCAAGAAGTAGTTTTTTACTTCCTTGTTTTAATGAATGAAAATGTATGAAATGTATTTGTAATATTACATAACAGTGATTGTATGTCATATATATTTTTTTATTTAGAACAATACAAATATTACTTAAATTACAGAACATATCTATTCATTAAATAAGTAAGTTTCTTTCGTTTATGAAATACGATATTAGTTATTATCATAGTATCTTGATCTTTGATGTTATATATGACTCGAGAATTTTAGCAGGCTTGGATAATCTAAGCCGCGCAAAAATAGAAAAAAATATCCGAACAAAATTTTTTAGCACTTTAAAGTTTTTTTATATGCTTGATCTGAATTGAGGTACTTAAGCATTCAAGACCTGATTGTGAATACAGCGATTTTTAATGACGAATAGGAAATCAGATTTTCCCTTGCACATAGGTTTGTGTAACATATGCTATGTTACAAAAATGAGCATTTTGTAAAACCCGTAGAAAGTCACACACCAGCGGAACCGGTTATAGGTTCGATGCCCGGTCGCGTCATACCAATGACGTAAAAATGGTACTAGAAGCTTCCTCACTTGGCGCTAAAGACGGTAGTCCTAGGACTTGTCAGCCCGATGTCAGTATAAAGATACTGGGTGGGGTATCATATCATGTTTCTACGGCGTGATATTCTAGCGGGGCAGCACTATAACGTTGGGAATTGTGCTCACTGCTACAAGTAGACACCGTAGTTTATATAACTGTAAAACTTTTGAAAAAGACGTTAAACCTGAACACACACTTAATTCAGAGATACGCGCCGGTGTCAGATAGCTAGCATTTATTGGGAATCAAAACATGTCAGGCAGGCGAATTTTAAGTGCATCTGTGCAAGGGCAGTTTTATTTATATAAAAATGTTATGAAATGACAATATTTAAACACAGAAACTATTTTGCGGATAGATTTGTTTGTTTTGGGTTTAACGCCGTTTTCAACAGTATTTCAGTCATGTAACGATGGGCAGTTAACCTAGCCAGTGTTGCTGGATTCTGTACCGGTACAAACCTGTTCTCCGCAAGTACCTGTCTACTTCCCCACATGAAAAAGAGGTGGAGGACTAATGATTTCAGATACAACGTATTTTATCAAATCGTCACGGAGAACATTCGCCCAGCCCGAGGATCGAACCCACGACCCCGCGATACGTAGACCGAAGCTCTCCCTACTGACTAAGCTAAGCGGGCGGGTATGCGGAAAGAAAGAGCTCCTCAATTTTAATCACTAATGATTAATCAGTTTTTAGATATGGCCGAGTTATTATCATTATTATCATTGTTATTATTATTTTTGTTCAAATGCGCTTTACATATAGAAATGCATCCACACAGGGCTTGAAAGTCATCCTCTTCTTCAGACTCTGAGCGGCCTGACCACAGGAACAGAATGAGATAAAGCCCCAGAAGAGTAAGAGAGAACATATTTAGATAAGGTATGTCCGGCTAACTTAACCTATCTCTTTGCGATTAGAAATTCTGCTATTTATCGTGCCCAGTGTATAGCACTGATTCACGCAAAGCCGTCTCTCCCGGGAAGAACCAGTACATGCCTCTTAGTTAGGTGGGAGACACTCTTGGCATTGCCTCCTAGTATCATATTATAATTCTATCTTTCCAAATTGATCCCTTAGTCATCTACCCTCACCCCACAAATCAAATTCTGTTTCCCTTAAAATTACTTCTTTACTGTATTTTAGATTCCTGTATCATTATTAATAATAACAATATTATCATTATTCATTCATTCCCTTCCCCACCTTTACCCCATCCCTACCACACGCCTCAAATACACGACATTACCATCCCGTATCATTTAAGTAGAAACTTTAACATCTACCTGTCAAAAACACTGTCCTTATTTCAAAATAATTTCACTTTTTTCTTGCGTGACCCTCTATCAACTATAAAGGCAAGGTGAGCAAGGTCCTCGTCTTTCAATATGTACAAGAAAGTAGAATATAGATAATTATACATGTTAAGACTGCTGCCTTCAGAAAGTATACACATGTAATAGAATGTATAACTTCCGTTGGGCTTAAAGCTAATACCACATTATTTTACTATTGAAGATCCAAGCCTATTACATAGTTGATTATAAATACATTACATGTCTTATTTTTCAATATGCATTGTCGACATTAAAAGTTCATGTTACGATATATATCTGTGTACAAATTCTTGCGACATTTAATGTCAAAAGTGCAAATTATAGTGGCAGATGATTTTGCGGCAACACGTTTCCTAACGGTGGATGCAACATTTAATTTCATTCTTGCGACGTTTAACGGTACTTGCGACATTTAACGCTAGTGCGACAGTAAATGGTGCTAAAGTAAATTAGCGTATGTTTTGGGCCGTATGTTAAATGTAGGATACGTCAATTCCTCAGTGAAAAATCGTATATATGTGGGACCGCTGCTTTGTGGAAAATACATATTTCTATACTATAAATTGACGTAAATACACATGTTTTGATACTTGTAAAAGTAAATGTGGTCATTATATGACCTTCACATTCGTTATATAGCACATTCTAACTCGACCCGATTTATTTCCATACTAAACAAAGAAGACTGAAACTGTCTATTATTATTCAAAACACACACAGATCGTACGTCAGAATCATAACGCCAAGCGTAACGTCATAACGTTGCGCTGTTAAAGAAAATTACATGGAGCATGCAAATATTTAGAGAATATCTTGAAAAATGTAGACAGAAATCTTTAATAACTTGCTAACTCGAACTTGTATTATCTCAAATTTCTCGCCCTGTGTGGCTGCGTTTCTCTAGTAAAGCACCGTTGAACGTGTTTATCATGATGATGATGATGATAATAATAATAATAATAATAATAATAATGATGATAATAATAATAATAACTTGGTCATGCCTAAAAACCAACTTAATCACTAATGATTCCCAGCCGAACGTGTAAGACATAGCTCGATTTGTCAACTAGAGTTTTCCCTTGCTATTCATAAACAACAATTTAAGAGTTCTATCTCTCCGCAAAATAGTATCTGTGTTTAAGTATTGTCATTTAATAATAATTTCATATAAATACAACTAAAATTGCACCGATGCACTTAAAATTCGCTTGCCTGACACGTTGAATTTCCCAACAAATGCTAGCTATCTGCCATCGATACGTCTCCCTGAATTAAATGTACAACAGTGACGTAATAATAATGCGGGGTCACTGACGGCGACAAGAACGACATTATAATCCAGTGGGTGACTTTCTATGGGTATTGCAAAATGCTCATTTAGTAACATAGCATATGATGCACAAAACTATCTGATACGTATTTTTCTTTTCGTTATTATAAACTGATGTATTCACAATCATTTCCAGAAAGCTTAAGTAGCTCAATGTTCGCAATTAAATTTAGATAAAGATGGAAAGAAAACTTTAAAGCGCTAAACCTTTTTATTCGGATTTTTTTTCTTTTCTTGCGCGGCTTAGATTATCCAAGCCTGAAAAAATCCTCGAGTCATATATAACATCAAAGATTACGATACTGTGATAATAACTAATATCGTATTTCATATTAAACGAAAGAAACTTACTTTTTATATATGTAATTCGAGAAATATATGTATTGTTCTAAACAAAAAAAATATATGTCATATGATCACCGTTATATAATATTACAATTACATTTCATCAATTTTTATTCATTAAAACAAGGAAGTAAAAAACTACTCCTTGCCACTGAAAATCAATTAGCATTTATCCCAACAATGGTGAAATAATCTTTGTAGCAAGATTCTGTGCTTGTCGATTTAAATGTGCCAACATAGGAAATCTAAAATCTTCTCTGTTTCTCTTGTATTGTATTTCGTAATCACTAAAATTATCGAACTTCCTTTAAAAAACTGAGTTATCGATATGAAATAACATATTTTTACCAATACATTCGTTTGGAGATAGTTAAAATCACTTTTTAAGAATTTTTAAAAAAAAAATGTAGCAGTGAGCACAACGCCCAACTTTATAGTGCTGCTTTACTAGAATATCACTCCGTAAAACGTGATATGATACCTCACCCAGTAACATTATACTGACACCGGGCTGACAAGTCCTAGGACTACCGTCTTGAGTGCCAAGTGAGGAAGCTTCTAGTACCATTTTTACGTCATTGGTATGACGCGACCGGGCATCGAACCTATATCCGGTTCCGCTGGTGTGTGACTTCTACGGGTTTTGCAAAATGCTCATTTTTGTAACATAGCATATGTTGCACAAACCTATGTGCAAGGGAAAATCTGATACACATTTTTCCGATTCGTCATTAAAAATCGCTGTATTCACAATCATGTCTTGAATGCTTAAGTACCTCAATGCAGATCAAGAATATAAAAAATACTTTAAAGCGCTAAACATTTTTGTTCGGACATTTTTTTTTCTATATTTGCGCGGCTTAGATTATCCAAGCCTGCTAAAATTCTCGAGTCATATATAACATCAAAGATCAAGATACTATGATAATTACTAATATCGTATTTCATAAACGAAAGAAACTTACTTATTTGATGAATAGATATGTTCTGTAATTTAAGTAATATTTGTATTGTTCTAAATAGAAAAAATATATGGCACACGATCACCGTTATGTAATATTACAAATACATTTCATACATTTTCATTCATTAAAACAAGGAAGTAAAAATACTAAAAAACTATTTCTTGCCGCTAAAAATCAATCAGCATTTATCCCAGTGATGGTGAAACAGTCTATGTAGCAAGATTCTGTGCTTGCTGATTTAAATGTGCCAACACAAGAAATCTAAAATCTTCTCTGTTCCTGCCAGTATTGTATTTCATAATCACTAAAATTATCAAACTTCCTTTAAAATATTTGAAAAAATAAATTAATTGCCATGGCAAACTTACCATGGTAAAATCTTGCCATGGCAAAGTTGCCATGGCAGAATCTTACCATGGCACATTTGCCAGTTTTTGCCATGGCAAAATAAGAAAAAAACTGAGTTATCGATATGAAACAACATATTTTTACCAATACATTCGTTTGAAAATAGTTAAAATCACTTTTTAAGAAAAATGAAAAAAATTGCCATGGCAATTTTGCCATGGTAAAATCACGAATTTTCTTGCCATATTTTGCAATGGCAAAAGACCGATTTGCCATGGCAAAACCGCTTTTGCCATGGCAAATGTAATTTTCTCGTACTGATTTACAAAAAACTAGTAATGATATCATATCAAAACATACTAACTTTAAAATAGGTGGCCTTAACAATTTAAGGCAATTTTCATTTTTGTAAAGCGCGTATAAATATGGGCTGAATTTGCCAAATACCGGCGTGGCAAAAAGGAACCGGCGACTATTATAGAACAAATAGAAACAATGTGGATGTATGATAATCAATGTGGTGACACTTGTGGGTAAACTTTAACATGTGCCTGTTTTATGCGTGTTACGACTGTGGTGTTTTTCTTTTTTTTTTCTTCTTCTTGTTTTTCGCAAGGGGCTAAATTTAAGCGGTTTTAACGTTTTGAATTTCTGGTGAATGAGAAAACAAAACCAACGCTTTCAAAAATGTGTTATGTTATGACTCAACCAAATTATTTCCTTTTCCCACCAGAAAAGAACAGTTCTTATATCTTAATATCGAGGTTTTGTACCTTTTTTACAAACGATGAATTAAACATTAGTAATTCTTGCATAACTTCAGTGAGCTCAACAAAGCAAGTTCAAACATAAATATTGATGTTGACTGTATAGTAAGTCACAATTACAATGTCCTACCAAAATAATTACAGTAACAATGCATATGCAGAATGGAGAGATAAAAATAATTTTGACAGCTCGTGAATACTAATGACAAATTTTGACAGGTGTATGATGACTAATGACATAATCTAAAGTTTGTTGTTACATCTAGTCAGATTTCCTTAAAATGGGTTTTCAATATTATAGCTGCAAATGCATAGATCAAAGCAATCAAGAAATATATTAAATATATTATTACCTTACTCTTGTTTTTTTTTCTTTTATTTTGTTGTTGTTCAAGAATTCCTATTGTTTTACTCATTTGTCACTACTTAGAGCAATTCACAATGTAACAATAACACAAAACACATCCCGTATATTCACATGGATATTGAAAATTTATCTAATGAATACATGTATTAAAAACACAAATTTAATATAATTGTATATTGCAATAATGCTAAAATATATGAGCCCTGGCGTGTCCTTAAGTGATCGCTTCCATGTAATTGTTGGGTTGTGCAACTTTTCATTTTCAATGTTAATATCGTATCTTTCAGCCTATGCACTTATTCAAAAACTTTTAACAACGACTTACAGAATTCATGTATAGCTGATAAGCATCTTTTGTCTTATTTTCGATGTCAGACATGCATAAAAAGAGTGTTAGATACTTTGATAAATAAATGTAAGTTAATTTAATCATTTTATTTCACTCATTGAGAAAGTATTATGCCTAATGCTGAGTAACTAGTGTGCCAAAAGTGTCATTATCAGTTGCAGAGTATATATTTTGGTACAAGGTATTTTACTCGTCTCCTGGTACTTGTCAATGGTAGCTACACGGGGAACTATAACCGGGCCAGTGAAAATCAGTCTTGACTCCACACAGTTACGTTCAATTACATGACGTCTGTAATCTAGAAGTAATACGAAATAACAGGGTCTATTAAAGTTCTTGTGTGTTAGGAATTTTGCATTTGCTATAAAATCGTTTACAATTTTGAAATGTCTTTTCTTGAAACGTTAATACAGTACAATAACTATCAACATTCAGTTAATTCATGACGGTTGGATGCCAGAAAAAAATAACAAGCTGACTGCAATATAAGAAAGCTTATTATATTTCATCTTTTAGTTACGTCAACGTCACAACGAAAGGGTTTCGAAACGTATAGAAAACAAACGTTCTGCGATTCATCGCTTTGATCTGTTTATTAAGCACTGAACACTCTCAAGACTTTTACAGATTTTTGGCATCCGTTTTCGTAGACCGACTTTCTGTATGTCTGAATATGATATTTCGAGCGTTAGTTATAACACGGATTTGGCGTGCAAATGCGTTAAAGTTAAATAAGTAGCTGTTATATTTTCACTTTCCTTGAGTTTAGGTTTATAATAAAGAATCCAAATATACCTTAGGGAAATCCGTCTCTGATAATGCACACTCCTCTCAAAAACCCAAACAGGTGACCCATAATGTACATGTATCGATAAGCGCATGATAAACATTGTATAATAAAAAGAATAGGTAAGACATTCAAGCAACAGGAACGAAACGAGCTTATGAAGGAACAAAGCAGATCGCCGATTTGGAACAGACAATTGCAAAAACACTATAACTTATATATAATCTTTTTTCAGTGGCGCTTGCGATAAATTTCCGTGCATTCTCGTTTATGCATGGCCGTTACACTAACGGATCACGAACGGTTAATTTAGTGATTGTCCAATCAAATGATACCTAAGCGGGACACGCGAATCGAGAATCGTTCAGCCAATCGAAAGCTTAGTGGGCGTTACAAATGGGCTAATCAATTACTGAAAACAGCAATTACCCATGTCTTTTTTATGACTTGGCATTTGAATTTAATTACAGCTTTAAAATGATAAAAAAGGTAAATTGCTACAAAGTGGTCACTTTATGTTCCTGCTACGACTGTGAAAATAAGGGAGGTTTTCATGCAAAAAGAGAAGACAGTAAATAGGCATCTAAAGTGACGTTAGATAATAAGCCAAAATGTATGAAATATTGTTGCAAGGTACAAAATGTAACATAATGCCTATATCATTTGAAAAAAATATATATCAGTCTAGCCCGCTTCTATACATTCCATCTTCTAAATGTGTAGCTGGTTGGCTATAGAGTCGCTTCTTGTCTAATTCTTTTAGGTTTTGAAAATGCTTTCATTATTAAAATGCACAATATCTGCTTTGTAATGTAAATGGCATATTTACTCAAGTGGAAACACTCACTCTAGTTATAGTGTCATATGAGATGCGGTTGTAATGTGATACCATAGTGGCACTTGAACAATTGATCTCAAGTTTGAAGACACCTTAACTGCTAAAAAACACTCCCTGTTTTAATTTTTTCAAAGGCACTGACCTCCAAATTTGGCTAAAAGATAATGTTTCTTTCAAATTGAAGTTTGGTCAAATTAAGAAAAAAGACGACCGCGTCGTGAATCGTACCCTGGACAGCCGAGGCAATAAAGAGTTTTCCGTAGCCAATAGTGTTATAGAGGAAGCAGTGAATAATGACTTTAAAATATGGATATTTATAGTCGAGACAGTTTACACAAAATAAATTAAAAGCAATCATGTTCTAACAAGTAGAAAAAAGTAGTAAAAACAGCAAATTCTCATGTGTCTCCGTAACATATAGCTGTCCATAATTAAGTTTTAAAGCCTTCTTAAGGAATATAGCATTTATTTTCAATTATCAATTATTCATTTGTTGTCGAATGATCTGGAAGTCTGTCCCTCTAAATAAATCAGTAAAAAGATCCTTTGGAAGCAGAGAATGGAACTAAGAATAATAATAGCAGACTCGGTTTGACTGAGTCTGTTTATGAGAGGTAATGAAATGTGCAACACCTCTCACGCCCCCTAGCACCGGCTTAAGCCTTTACAAATGACTTTGCCTTATCTCTCAGAATAGCCCGAGAAAATGGTCGGATAGCTGTATGAGTAAAAGCCAATTCGAGCAAAAAAGAAAGAAAAAAAACACGGATAACGAATCCCGTATATACAAAACTGTTCTTGATTTGAGAAGAGACTAGCTTCAAGTATTTAAAATTAATGTTGTCTAAGAACAATATTATAGACAGTAATTCGTGAATTAATATATGTGTGATGTTTCGACAATAAAAGCTAACATATGATACAAGGAGTATTACATTTGTGACTTTCGAAATTGATCTTTTATTTTCATCAATTATTACTCGTCAATTTAAATGATTAACAAAGGTGAGAAGGTATAGACTCCTTTGGAGCACTGACACAGTTTTCTTTTCTTTTTTTTTTGGGGGGGGGGGGGGGGGGGGGGGGGGGAGTGGTTGCGGCGAGAATAACTACTTAAATACAATATTTTAACTGCTGAAGAAAAAGTAACGGTAAATGTTATCTCTTACTACATAAACAAAGTAAGGTAATTGAGTCTTCAACGAAAACTAAATCTTATCATTGCTTTTTTCTAACCTGTGTTGATGCCTCTTTTATTTCTGTGTATATCTGTTACATGAAACCTAAAAATCCACCTTACTTTCGTGAAAATGCCATGGACAGTTTTAAACACTGTATATGTAAAACTTCCGTTCCTTATCTAAAATATCAATAAATATTTTTTTTAAAGTTAAATGCCACAGTTGCCTTTAAGTATATAGGGCAAAAAAAATGGCTTGATCATTCAAGAAAAAGGCAAGAGAAATGTGCATTTTGATTCTTATTTCTGTTTTAGACTTCGATTGCAGTGAGTTTACAAAGTTTGAAAAAAAATCGGTCAATGGAAAAAAAGGACTTTGCGGTATCATTTTGTCATGTTCATAGTTAAGGAAATTTGCAACAGTCCCTTTATTGACTTAGGGCAAAAATGTATTTACAGAAAGGGTTTCTTCTATGGGCTATAAATTTCATGAAAAAGCTCATTGAATAAAAGAGGTAGGTATGGCATGGGAATACATACCGCTTGTCAAATTAAATATATTTTTTGTTTTGTTTTAAATTAATGCACGTGCATAGATAAACTTGGAAATCACAATTCAAAACTTGAGTTAAATGTGTTTGATTTCAAATTAAAAAAAGCCATAACTCAATTGAAAAACAGGCTTAGTTAAAACTTGTTTGATGATTTATAGATATTAACACGTCTGGCATTTACATTTCTCAACTATGAAGTTTCATCAGGCTATCAGTTTTACGTTAAAATACATGAGGTAGCTAATCATATAGATATTACGCTTACAACGACTCCGTTGTGCTTTTTCTCCTAAATCCTAAAGTACATGGTGGGAATGCCCTTAAAATTAAGGTCTTGATGCGCTGACCTTAGACAAGCTGCTGAGTACAGTGGGTGTATGTCATAGATTAACAATATTTATATTTTACTTCATATAATCTGGTATTTTCTCACCAGTGTTAGAGCCTTACTTAGCGGGTAGTTATCTTATTATGTATACATTTTGAAAACAAGGCAAGTGCGAGGTTGGCTTGTCCTAAACGCGTTTATACCTCCAATTTTCTTTATATAGGTTACTGACAAATCGAAGGCTGCGTCTTCACTTTCCACTTGTGTTTGTCCGATTCTTATTTCATGTTTTATTTATTATCTCGATTGTGGGTTGTGTTTCTTTTCTGTTTCCCTCTCATCGTCCCTTGCATTTACGTTCCCTCTCCTTTTTACCATGAGTTAGGTTAGATGTTCGTGGTATTTTTGGCTATCGACTGTTCTTGGTTGGTGCCCTCTGTGCTGTTTTCTTCCTATTCATCTGTGTGGTTGCCCTAAGCGTGAGTGTGTGTGTGTGTACGCGTGTGTTTGTGTGCGCGGGTTGCCGTTGTTTGCGGTGTCGGAGGACAGCACTTCTAGAGCGTGGCTTACCTTGTTGAACATTCATCTTTGCTTATTACTCCCAACATTCCTATCCTTTCATCTATTTCTATGCATTCGTTGCATTTTACATATAACTAAAATGCACATGTGGTTTATATTCGAAACAACTCGTCTGTTATATAAAAAATATTTTCCGTTACGGCTTTTTTTGTTGCAGACCTACTTGCAATGCTTGACTCTCCGACTGTATTTGCTGCGGGAAATCTACCCTATCCTTTTAAATTTTACTTATTTGATTAAAAACACTTCTTCCAATGTTCATGAAAGGAAGTTATCCTAAACAATGGATTAAATAATGTTATATACTAATATGATAATCAATATTAAAACCTATGGGAAATATTTAAGAAAGTAATAATCCAAAACATAGTTAAACAAGAAATATAATAGGCCATGAGCTGAACAAAAATTGGTAACATTTATCTGGGAAATTCTCACTTTCTTGAAAGGTATAAATATGAACTTTCATAAAGGAAAATCAGGGAGGTCTCTCTACGGCTTAAGGTCTGAAAATTATTTGACAATGTCAATGGTCCTTATATCCAACCTACCTACTACTTTTTAAAGTCCTTAAAGTCCAAATACATCTTCTTAATAGTTTTATGCCCTAACTGCTCTGTTACATGCATTATGTTAAAGAAAATAACATTTTGACTTGTTTTTTTCTGAGCCAGCTTATTAATACAACAACAACGACAGATTTTTCATCAAAATAGTATATCTTTCAGTTTTAGATATACCAATAATGGGACATATCTTCATAATTTAGCTGAATATGAATTTTGATTATATTTGGAATTCAAAGTAAAAAACATTCAGATTAGCTAAATAGATCTGGTTTTTAGTTAATCTTGCGAAAATAGTGTGAGTGGAGTAATCACATCCAAATATTATTTCTACTGGTAGTATATTCAATTCAAGTGTATGCATATGGCTAATATTTTATTTACATTTCATTAAATTGATAAGCCTATTAAATAAGAAATAGATTTTTGAAATATGTGGGTGAAGTGTAAAATGACTAAAATGGGAAGTGTAACATTCTTTGGATAGTCACTATAATTCGGAGTTTTCATGATTGTTGGAGACATGTTCTTAAATAAGTCACTTTATTACAGTAAACATAGTATACTTAGTGATACTAGCATCTACCACGTGGCTTTTCGTATCTTTTTAAGACTTTATGTAGTGAATATAGGTGAACACAGATCAACAATTTATACCAGTTTTCAGGATAATAAAGGTACAAATGTGAGAGAAAAAATCTAAAATGGGAGTCTGGATGAAAAATGGTAACTTTACCTTAAATTTCAAGTCAAGAAATTCATCGCTGGATATGAAAAAATGGAGACCGGCCAGCAAAAATACCTAATTATATGTATTGAAATAATTAACACTTCATTTTAGGAAGGTAACACATTACTACATATACTTTAAACAAAATATCAAGATGATACTTTTATTTACAATAATATCTTCAAACACAACAAAATAAAATAGTTGATATAATGACTAGATTCAGAATGTTTCCCAAGTACATACAAACACACATGTTCGCGTGAATGTACAATTTCCACATATACAAATTTAAAAAAAACTAATGTAATGAAGGAATATATTTTTAATTGAAGTGTAAGTCATCAAACATTTAAAAAAAGTCATAAAACATGCTGTAACAATTACACTTCAATTTCTATCTAAAGTGTTTTGCTAATGATATTTGAATTTCTTATACCGCTTTTGGCATTATTCCAAACGTCTATACAAGATCACAAGAAACCCTTATCGACCGTTCATTTCCTTCATTTTCAACGTCTCCAATCTATTTCTATCTCAAAGGCCTTTTTAGAATCCCCCATACCCTTTCCCGGCCCTATGTAACAAATGGTTTATTTATTATTGTTTCTACATTTCTCACACTATCAATTATCTTATATAAAATATTGCTTCTGTGTATCTAAATACCACTCTCACACACACACTTTTACCTTTCATTTTACAATGGTTTGGTTCGTCAGGTTGCTTCTTAGTACCCATGTATCGCGCTGGGTTTGACCGAGTATGTTATCAAAAGGTAATTATAACACCCCTCATACCCGATAGCTTAACCGGAATTCTTTTACAGTACAATTGAATGAACTCCATGACCACATTCATAAAAGTGCGTAAGACATATTTATGCTGAAAGTCACCCTTGCACTTTATAAAATATTACTTTCTTGTGTAATCAAAGGAATTGTAGAACACAATTGATCAATTGTTAGAACATGAACTCATATTTCCATTACAAAACACTAAATTAAGTTATGGTTTTGTTTCAATGGGTTTAGAGTCACACTGACTGATTTTAGGTTATTTGGACATTTCGAGCTTTAGATGGTGAAGGAAGACATGTGTTGGCTGTCTAATTCGTAGAATAACAGACGTTATATAAGCCAGCTGAATATGTCTTCACATAAAGAAAAGAAAAGAAGCGGCGTTTCCAGATCAGTCAGGGGCAAGTGATTCGTGTCAGCGGCCTTAAACACTTCGCCACCAGTCAAATAAAGATTTCAGTGTAATAGTCTTATGTATGTCTCGTTAAGATTTTTCATAAAACCTCTAACTTATTCACTTAAACATATCAGTCATACATATCATTATATATTGTTTTAAGCTAAAATTCTCAATTTCAGATCTTAGATACATAACAAAAAGAGATAACTTTTATACCTAAAATATGCTGGATTTACATGTCCTCGTCCCAGTTTTTTTAGGGTGTGATGAGGATGAAAGCATTTTAAAAGTGGTCCTTGTCCATCCGTTTATCCAAATGTAAGTCAAGAATATCTCAAACAAGAAATATCTTTAAAAATGATGGTCGGCGAATTGTAATAAGGAAAGATGTTTATGAATTTTTCATCTAACATTCATCTTTCATCTAACATTTTTTTAAATTGCAAAACTAAACACCGCACTTTAACAATTTAAATGGTTCTCTTTTAATTTTTCGCAAAGGTTTCGTAGGGTTGCAATTTTGTTTCGCTTATCCTTAGACGAATAATTACAGCAGTAGTTTGATGAAGATTCATGAAGCGAGGTCATTAAACGTGTTTATATTTGTAGCTAAATTGGTCCCTATCCCCATTTGTAACAAAATAGCAGGAGACCTTTCGATATTGTTACACATCGAGTTTGAAAAAAATCCATTACATTTTAGTGGTAATGCGAAGAAAGGCATATCTACTTTTAGCTATAGTGGTCCTTAATAGGGCCGAAGTTCCTATATAAATAAATTTGGAAGAGGACCTTAAAATGATGCTCCAGACCAAGTATGACAAAGATCCGCCAAGCTGTTCATGAGACGCTGTATAAAGGCATTTCTTGTTTTAGCTCTAGCAGCCCCTAAAAGGGGTCAAATGTCCCAGCTGAACAAAGTTGGCTGCGGGCCTAATAAAGATGCTACAAATCAAGTTTAATTATAATACATGAGAAAAAAATCAATTAAAGGATTTTTTTGTTTATTATTTTTATTTATTTCTAAAATAGGCCAACTGATCCCGCTTTAACAAATGCATATTCGCTATTCATGAATCTTTGGACAATGACGTCACACCTATAAAAAAAATGAAGGTCAAGCAAAACATACAATTTTTATTATTTCAATATTTCTCCTTCATAAGCAAAGTTTGACCGTAGTCATATCACATAGATAAACTGTAGGCAGCGTACCTTCATTTCAGTGTAATGCGATTCAGTCATTATATAGCATATATATAATAAAACAGATTTCAACTGAGTTCAGTATTTGCATACCATACTAAAGAAAAATATTCATATATAATAAATCAGTTAAATAATTTATAACAAATATATCAAAGCAAACAAGTACTCATTTTAATATGCAATCTGAATAAGTCACAAAAGCAAGAAACCTTTTCATATACAGACGAGAATTGTAACAAGGAAAATCCTTTAAAAAGCACTTCTCTACATAAAAGACTCTTATCACACCCTTATTCAGGTGATACGCAGACCGTATTCAGCTCTTTCTTTAATTTGATATATGTTGGTATTTGAACAGGTGTTTATCATATTTATTAAACTTACTTATCATTTTGAGATATATCAATATTCTTGCTAAATATACTGAGCCAAAGTTAGCTTTAAAACTGTGAACAGCGTCGTTTAGGATAAACGCTTTGTCTACATTTCACTCAGCGTAGCAAAATCAACAGAGTGAAAGAAATTGACACTCTCGTCCAATCAGGCAGAGTGTTACATAAATCTTCCATTTTGATAAATTATCTATAATGCGTTATCAAGTAGTTTGATTTGCAAACTGAAGTCACGTGGCATAGGTAACGAAAACGAATTTAGACGGCGTTCGCCGAAAAATGTATTTGCATTTGACCCAAAATCATCAAATTTCAAAGTGTTTCAGCATGTAAAGATTGGCGCCTGATGTTTTAATTGTGATAGCACGCAACCAAACCCGAGTTGTGACCTTTTACTTGGTTTCGTCAAAATTGTACAAAGAGATCGTACAAGTTTATATTGAATGTATCTAAACAAGTATGTGGCTTAGAGTCATAAGAAATTAGAAGATTGTTATATAGCATCTGTGGATGTGCTCCTTGTGAATTTTTTGGAATTTCACTCGGACAGTCAAGAGTTATCGTCCTTGACTTCGTGAAAAATACACAAACTGCATTAAAAGTTTGTGTAGCATATATCTAGAAATCATATGAAAATATCATTTAGCATGAGATTTTATGAATCTGGATTTTTTTTTTTGAATTTCAGTCTCCAAGATCGAGTTATGACCCTTGACTTAATCAAAGTAATGCAATAATAGCAAACAAATAAATGGTTTGTGTCACATGTATCTGAAAAAGTTAAACCTAAATACTTGAAATGTTAAAGAATTCATGAATATCATGCGACGTTGCACACCTGGTGTCCTGTTTTCAATTTCACTCGGTAAGGTCAGAGTTATGGTCCTTGACTCAGTGAAAAAGACACATACGATGCTTTAAGGATTATGTTGCAAATATCTATAAACTATTTCATCAACAGTCTTGAAACCATATACAGTGGAAGGAAGCAGAAGCACCAGTGTCATGTGGACACACAAATGCAACTAGTTTATAAATGCAAACAAACCATAATTAGTTAAAGTATTTTAATAACATACCTTACAAGAATATATTTGTAGAGAAAGGCATGTTATTACTGAAAAGCTTGGATTCAATGTTCATTTTGTAACTTTTAAAGTAAACAGGTATATCTATAAATTTATATTTGATGAAGCACTCTTTTTACCTTAAACAATGTTTTGATTCTCTGTTTAAAAGAAAACCTTTTTTTCTTTTTTTTTTTTTTTTGATATTTCACTTTGACAATTTAGAACATTTGTTATAATTGATCGGCAATTTATATATTAAACGTATTAAAGATACGCTAATGGAGGTGTACCTTTGGATGCTTATTTATGCTTATAAATTTTCTTTTTGTATGCAAATTATAAACGTCAACGGGAAATAAAATGGATATGATTAATACATCTAATAAGGGCTCATACTAATACGTATGCAAAACGAATTTTTCTTATAGCAAATAAATGTAATGTAAATCATAATAATGAAGGATATTGAAGCAGTTATATAATTTCATTCATGCCAATAGATATGTTGAATGAAAAGTTAATATACAACTTTGAACATCAAACAAAATCATTGCCCGAGGTAACCTTTTTGTGCAATAGTAACGGCGAATACAATAACTGTGTCAAATTCAGCTCAATATTGTACCATCCATTTCATGGTTACTCATTACTTTGATTAATTGTTATGCACAAATCTTAGGAAAACAATTTGTGTCTATAAATGTTAATTCTGAATCTTTAGATTAAGTTTGTACTTGATAAGGTTAACGTATAACCCTTTTTACTATAAAAATATTGGTTCTTATATTGAGTTTATTGTTCTGTTTATTTCTTTTTTTTACGAAATATGACGGTGATATTTCATATAGACAATTTAATTCATAGATTAATACCTATGATTTTTTTTAATTTTCGGTTTGATAGAATTGGCAAGATTACATAGAAATGGGACATTTGATATTTTGATAACGTATTTCATATAAGTTAAACTAAAGTTCAAAAGCAATTTCCGTTTCATAACTAACATTGTATGCATATGTCGCGTAAAGCACAAAAAAAGAAAATTGTGACATTTTACTTTGCAGGAGCTTTTGATGCATCTAAGTAAGTGATATATGATAGGATATATACACAATCTTTACAAAAATAAATAAGTTTTGTATCCATAAAAACGAAAGACTTATTTTTTTAAAGATTTTAACAAAATAATGGTTGCAAAGAAACACACGAAACACCGTCACTTATCTGTGAGACCCCCCATCCCCCACACGCCCTTCTTTTTCAAAGACTACTAACATGTATCTATCCAAAACCACTTAAATGTTTTGCCTGTCTAATTGCTACCAATTTCGTAAATTTGGGGTCTTGGCTCATGGCCTAACGTATTTATGTTCACAGCAAAGATAGTGACAGCCACATTATGAAGAAAATTATTATGAGCCTTTAGTTAAAAAGCATGCAGACAGATTTAATCATCATTCATAGAGATGGTACCAAAAATTTTCAAAGTCATCCTAAAAGATTTTTTTCACCGTGAAATGATACCTTTTAGTAAATTTAGTAAACTTATTAATGTTTCTCCTCCGCTGGTTTTCATTGATTTTGGAATTCTCCCAATTAAGGTCTATACCAAAAGTCTCTGCAGCTAAATAATACAATACAGTATAGTGATAGTTTAGTCTTATTCATCATTTGAGAAAAGCCTTCACTAAACAATCTTTTGTCCTTTAGTAAATTAAAAATCCAAGACTAGCCAGGAGTCCAAACCTCATAAAATTTTTTGAGTGAACAAAAATTACAAGCTCTTTTTTATTAGCTTACAAACATCATAACGAAAATTAACCTGAAGTAACAAGAAGTTATTTAAGACTTTGTAATGTAAACTAATCTATACAACATTTTACCATCATTATTTTTTCACTCATGAATGCACTCAATTTAGGTGTTTCTTATAACTGTAAATTAGAGGACCCTATGTTTTCGTGCGTAAATTGATGTATATATCTTCAGTTACCTACTTACACTGTTTATAACAATAAATAAAACATCTTATTATGTCTCCCACCATACAGTAGTGTGGGAGACATATTGATTTACTCCAGTCTGTGTGTCTGTGTGTCTGTCTGTGTGTCTGTCTGTCTGTCACAAAGCTTGTCCGCACTCTAGGTCGAACATTTCTCATCCGATCTTCACCAAACTTCAACAAAATGTGTCTGCCAATAAGTGCTCGGCCAAGTTCGGTATATAGCCAAATCGGCCTACTAGTAGGCACTTCGGAATTATGGCCCTTGAATTACCAAAATTACTTACATTTCTTGCGTAGTTTTACCTCCAAACCGACCCCTGTACTACTAGTAGTATAGGGGTCCTTTTGGTGTCAAGAAAATAAAATCCTTTTGGTGTCAAGAAAGCGCATGCACATGTGGATTCAGTAAACAGTATATAAAGACTGACTTACTATCTAGATGATTAGGCAGTTGTGGGAGACATGCGCTTTTCTCAAAAGCATCTCTAGTTTTTCTTTAAAATAGTGACCTTGTAAAGAAGAAATCGTCAACATGTCAGCTTGCTTACAAAAACATTATTACACGGAAATTGCAGACCGTTATTTAGGACCCACCCACTACCTTGATTATAAATTATATTTGATGAAAGTGATTTAAAGTTTTTGTGTTACACTGTTTGCACCGAAAAGCTTCTGAACAGTAAGAGAAACAGTTCAAAATGAGTAAGGCATTAGAGACACTTTCAAAATGATAATTTAAAATGATGATTTGTTTATTTTATTTTGTGTTTAACACCGTTTTTCAACAGTATTTCTGCGGGCAGAATACCTTTCCAGTGTTCCTAGATTCTGTATCGACACAAGCTTGTTCTCCGCTGGACGAAGAATGATCTCAGACAAAATGTCATTTATCAACTCGTCACAGAGAATACACGCCCCGCCCCGGAATCGGACTCACGACCCCACGATCCATAGCGGGCTATTGAAATAATTGATTAAACAACAATCTACCTGTGTTGTTACGCATCTGCGATTCTAATTTTAGTTTAAGTTCAATTCTCAATGTTTGGATATATACATTGTACATTTAGTTTTTTTTTCAAATTTTGTGCGAAGTTGTCAAAAGTAAGTTAAGCTAAAACGCCAACACTTTGATTCCTTATGAAACGTTTCTTAATGTCGTAAAACGGAACTTATGTACTTTTCGCTCACTTAAATAATGTTCAGGTGAGTTATTGTGATCGCTAGATGTCCAGAATCTGTCGCCTTTCTGTCACCTGTCTGTCATCATTTATCTTTTGTATGCGAGACTGTATTCTCAATTGATGTGTTCATGCAATTTGGTCAATACTGGTAACCATGACTGAATCTAGGTCAAGTTGAATATGGGTGATCTTCGGTCATGAACTAGGTGACTAGGGCATATCAAAGAAACACCTTGTGTAGGGACTCCATTTTACACTGGATATTCATAAAATGTAGTCAGGATGATTGATTTGATAAAATCAAGGTCAGATTCGAGTATCGGTCATCTTAGGTAAAAAAAATGTCACTAGATCAATTATAAAATCCTTGTGTATGTGATAGAGGCTGTATTTTTCAATTTATCTTCATGGAACTTGGTCAAAATAATTGCCTTGATCAATTTAACTTAAGTTCGAGTATAGGTCATCTGATAACAAAAACCAGATCACTAGGACAAATAAAAAGAAAACATTGTGTATGCAATAGGGACTGTATATTACACCAGATCTTCATGGAATAAAGTCTAGCTCAGATTCGAATATGATTAATCTGGGCTCAAAACCTAGGTCACAAGGTCATATTAAAGGAAAATTTGTGTATGCAACAGGGACACATGTTACACCGGGTCTTTATGAGATTTAATAAAAAGTTGTGTCTTAATAAACTCTGAATCAGTTTGAAGATGGAGTATCTGGGGTCAAAAGCTAGGTCACCCGATCATATAAAAAAAAAACCTTACGAAAGCTATAGGGGCTTTATTTTACACTGGACATCCATAAAATTTAGTCAGAATGATTGTTAGGTAAGATTTGACTATGGTGGATCTTGGATAAAAACTATGCCGCAAGGTAAAATCAAAGAAAAACCTTGTGTATTCATGAAATTTGATCATAGTATTTTTTCCTTGATGACTTCTACGTTAAGCTTTAATCTGGGATATGTTAGGTCAAAAACTCGGTCATCCAGCCAAATCAAAGGAAAAGCTTGATAACACCTTAGAGGCCACGTTAATGATCATATCTTCATGACATTTGGTCAAAATGAATGTCTTTATTTTTTGGTCGAATTTGTAAACTAATTTGTCTTTGGTCAAAAGCTTGGTCACCTGCTAAAAGAAATCTGTATGCAATAGGGGCAGCAGTTTTCATTTTAAGCGCATGAAACTTTGTTTGTCTGCATGAAATTTCGGTGGTTTCACTTTTATCTAGGTCACGTGAGGTTAACAACTAGATCACCAGGCAAATCAAAGAATAAACTTGTTTACACTCCAGGGCCACATTTTTATTCCATCTTCATGAAACTTGGTCAGAATGTATATATCATAAAGTCTTAGATGATTTCGACATCAAAGGAAATACTTGTTTACACTACATAGATCACATTTTTGTCAAATTTTAGTGAAAATAGGTCAGAATAATTATTTCTATGAAATCAACAGGTAAAACATGTTTACACTGTTTTGATGTGTTTCTCAGGCGAGCGACTTAGGGCTATATTTGCCCCCTTGCTTTATGATTTTATGCAATACTAACTTTGAAGCAGGGCCTCTGCACAACTTTACGCCATGAGAAAGTGTTCATGTAAATTACTATCTATAAAGCTGTAATAAATCTCAAAATGTGTTATCCTACTTTTTTGCTGGTATTGATTTTCCTGCTAAAAGTTTAATATGTTTCAAGGCAGTTGCTTTACTTTTCATGATGAAGATATGTATTTTTCTTTTGCTTCAACCTGTTTAATCTATTGTTACAAGAATCCGTGTGATAAATTATTAGTTTATAGGGACATCTAATGATAAAATACGAGAGACAGTTATTTTTGTATTAGGCACTTCATTTACATTATTGTGACATATTAACGTTTGGTAATTGTAAGAAATTCTAAAATGATACTTTATTCAAGGTGTATAGTATCCTCATTTCTCCTGAAGAGTACAGTTTCTACAGATTCATTTGCATTTGATGCATTATTTGAACTGAAATCGAATTATGATGACATTTGAAGACGGCTATGTAATTTAGTCGTAACAAAAAAATCACATATTTTATAACGTACACAAAAGGTATATACGACTTCAAAATAATACAAGTCTTACATAATTTCAAATACATTGAAACGTATATTCAAATGGTCAACAAAAAGTTAAATGAACACTCTCTGGCAGAATGAAAGGAGTTTGCAAAAACCTAATCATTCGCAGTCTTTTTATACCCACAAGTACGTTACATGTTATCAACTTCTTCTCTTGGCTCATACCGCACGATTTTCATGTTTCTTTTCTTTTCTATTCAAACACAAACAGTAAAGTACCACCACTAAAAGAAAAACAAATACAACGACCCCTATCGCTATGTACATGTACATTTTCTTAAAGCTTTGATTTGACTTATTGTCTTTATTTTGCGCAGTGGTGACATAACTACTTTCTTGCCAAACTGG
>NW_026459735.1:0-69766 GCF_021730395.1 Mercenaria mercenaria
GATCTGGTGACCTAGTTTTTGACTCCAGGTAACCCAATATCAAACTTGTCCAAGATTTTATTAAGGGTAACATTCTAACTAAGTTTCATTAAGATTGGGCCAAAATTGTGACCTCTAGAGTGTTAACAATGTTTTTCTTTGATTTGACCTGGTGACCTAGTTTTTGACCCAAGATGATTCAATATCAAACTTGTCCAAGATTGTATTGAGGGTAACATTCTGACTAAGTTTCATTAAGATTGGGCCAAAATTGTGACCTCTAGAGTGTACACAAGCTTTTCCTTTTATCTGACCTGGTGACCTAGTTTTTAAACCCCTGGTGACCTAGTTTTTAAACCCAGACGATCCATTATCAAAATCGTCCAAGATTTTATTGAGAGTAACACTCTGACCAAGTTTCATTAAGATGAGGCTAAAATTGAGACCTCTAGAGTGTTAACAGTCCAATTGTTGACGACGATGGACGACAGACACAGGGCGATCACAAAAGCTCACCTTTGAAGGTGAGCTAAAAATAAACACAAGAAACGAGGCAATGCCACGAAACCAGGTTTTCAACACTTTTCATAAGAATAAAAAAGTATACTGAATCACAGTGCACCACTTTAAAGCACAACCTTAACCCTAACCCTAACTTTAAAACACAACCCTAACCCTAACCCTATTTTTAGTAACAATGACCTTGACCTTGATCCCAGAAACCCCAAAATCAATCCTAAGCTACAACATAAGAATAAAAAAGTATACTGAATCACAGTGCACCACTTTAAAGCACAACCCTAACCCTAACCCTAACCCTAACCCTTTTTTTTGTAACAATGACCTTGACCTTGATCCCAGAAACCCCAAAATCAATCACAAGCTACAACTTTATATAAGTTTTCTATACACCAAGTTTCATCATGATAGCTCATTCCTAAGTTAAGTTATTGACCGGAAACCCTTTTTCTATTTTAAGTAACAGTGACCTTGACCTTGACCCCAGAAACCCCAAAATCAATCCCAGCCTTTGTCTTGATATAAGCTACATACATACCAAGTTTTATTCAAATATCTTTACCGAAACAAAAGTTATTGACCGGAAACATCAGTTTGACGCCGCCGCCAGCGCCGCCCGCCCGCCCGACCAACGACATACCCCAATCTAATAACTCACGTTTTCGTTGAAAACCTGGTTAAAAAATGACTACATTTGTTATCTTCAATCAATGTAGGACTAAATATTAATGTTACCAAGTAGCTCTAGATTAAGTAAGGCATGTATACATTATTTTTGTAAAAAGACTTAACAAGAGGGCCAAGATGGCCCTAGGTTGCTCTGAAACTGAAACTGTAACTGAAATTGCTTTATTTGATTAAACGCCTAATTTTACACATAGTATATTCACCGGCGTTGTACATTAAATTATACCAGATTTATATAGCGCCAAAGGCGCTTTACATAGTTCAAATGCAGCCACACAGGGCGCATAATTCATCCTCTACTAGTACAGACACAAAGCGATCTGACCAGAGGGACAGAGTGAGACAAAGCCCCCACGACAGAGAGATCAGAAATCAGATACAGGCTTATCCGACTTACTTAGCCTAGCTCGTTTCGAATAGACAGCCTGGTTCTTTAACGTGCCCAGTGTATAGCACTGATACATGCAAGGATTGCCTGGGTTCCTGACCAGTACACCTCTAGTTGGGTGGGAAACACTGAAAAGCGTTTCTGAAAATTCCCGAGTAGCTGCCGGGGATCGAACCCCGACCTCAGGATTGGAAGGCCAGTGTGCAAACCACTGAGCTATCCGTCCACCCTAGGTTGCTCACCTAAGAAACACTACATAACAGTGTAAAACATGTTTGACCTAGTGATTTCATGGAAACAAATATTCTGACCAATTTTCATTAAGATTGGACCAAAAAATTGGTCTATTGCGATAAAACAAGCATTTTCTTAGATATGACCTAGTTTTTGACCCTAGATGACCCATGTTCAAACTCGACCTAGATTTTATCAAGGCAATCATTCTGACCAAAATTCATGAAGATCAATTGAAAAATACAGCCCCTATCACATACACAAGTTTTTTTCTTTGATTTGACCAAGTGACCTAGTTTTTGACCTCAGATGACCCATATTCAAACTCGCCCTAGATTTCATTAAGGCAATCATCCTGACCAAATTTCATAAAAATCAATTGAAAAAAACCAGTCTCTATCGCATACACAAGATTTTTCTTTAATTTGACCTAGTGACCTAGTTTTTAATCTCAGATAACCCATATTCAAATTCGACCTAGATTTTATCAAGGCAATCACTCTGACTAAATTTCATGAAGATCAATTGAAAAATACATCCTCTATGCATACACAAGGTTTTTCTTTTATTTGACCTAGTGACCTAGTTTTTGACCCCAGATGACCCATTTTCGAACTCGGCCTGGATTTTATCAAGGTAATCATTCTGGCTAAATTTCATAAAGATCAGTTGAAAAATATAGTCTCTATTGCATACACAATGTTTTTCTTTGATTTGACCTAGTGACCTAGTTTTTGACCCCAGATGATCCATTTTCGAACTTGGTCTAAATTTCATCAAGGTAATCATTCTAACCAAAATTCATGAAGATCAATTGAAAAATACAGCCTCTATCGCATACACAAGGTTTTTCCTTGATTTGACCTAGTGACCTAGTTTTTGACCCCAGATGACCCATTTTCGAACGCGGCCTAGATTTCAACAAGGATATCATTTTCACCAAAATTCATGAAGATCAATTGAAAAATACCGCCTCTATCGCATACACAAGGTTTTTCTTTGATTTGACCTAGTGACCTAGTTTTTGACCTCAGATGACCCATTTTCAAACTCGGCCTAGATTTCATCAAGGTTATCATTCTGACCAATATTCATGAAGATCAATTGAAAAATACAGCCTCTATCGCATACACAAGGTTTTTCTTTGATTTGACCTAGTGACCTAGTTTTTAACCCGAGATGACCCATTTTCAAACTCGGCCTAGATTTCATCAAGGCAATCATTCTGACCAATATTCATGAAGGTCAATTGAAAAATACAGCCTTTATCACATACACAAGGTTTTTCTTTTATTTGACCTAGTGACCTAGTTTTTAATCCGAGATGACCCATTTTCGAACTCGGCCTAGATTTCATCAAGGTTATCATTCTGACAAATATTCATGAAGATTAATTGAAAAATACAGCCTCTATCGCATACACAAGGTTTTTCTTTGATTTGACCTAGTGACCTAATTTTTGACCCGAGATGACCCATTGTCGAACTCGGCCTAGATTTCATCAAGGTTATCATTCTGACCAATATTCATGAAGATTAACTGAAAAATACAGCCTCTATCGCATACACAAGCTAAATGTTGACAGACGACAGACGACGGACGCCAGACATTGAGCGATCAGAAAAACTCACCTGAGCATTGCTCAGGTGAGCTAAAAATGCATTTTCCACCCAGCTGATGTTTACTCTACGAATATCTTTGTGGAAATTGTTCTCCAGATACGAAATAGAATGTGGTTGACAGACATTTAATCAGACAAACCAGATGGCAACACATAGCTCTTTCCTTTTACAATTGCAGATATTTTATATGTCAAACAAATCTACAGAATATTCACGATCCAACCTATCGCCTTTCATAACTTAAAGAATATGTAATTTCATTTGCAATTCAAATACATCTGACAGAATTTCAGATGTTCTATTCATAATATATTTTAAGAATGACCATTTTATATTGGAGGTCATGATAAAAAATTTGCTTTCCCCTAATATTTTTTCATACACATCCTAATATCTAATTTATCAACACCCTGCAAAATTTACATGCTTATCGTACAATCATTGCAATTGTTTATCCTACAATCATACATTTGTTTATCGAACAATCATTACAATATTGTTTACCCTACAATCATTACTCTTTTTTATTGTACAACCATTACAATTGTCTCAAAAATATTTTTCTTGAAGATTGATTCTCTGGTTAATGTGATCAGTAATTCGGTGTTGTAAAAATACTAACTGTTCCCCTTTATAGAAATGACTTTAGCTGGGTAAGCCTGATCATCCGGTTACTAATACGCCCAAACCTTCTCTCCAACATTGAAGGTAATCTGCAAATACATAATCAGGATTTCACTTTAGTTCGACTCAAAAATGTAAATTATTACAGAAAAATACATGTTTCAAAACTTCACTGACTGGTTTTTGTCAATACAATAGTTATATTTTTCTAGCTTTACTTTAAAAGTTTCATATCAGTTTAATACGCTTTTTACAAACAAATGGTGTTGATTGCTCTGTTCTTTTAAATTAGTGTTTATGTTTGGAAAAAAGCTACTTGGAGTAAGGGACCATGAAGTAGAACCAGATATACAAATATCCTTGAGATGTCTGAAATAATCCACCTACATCTCTCTTAAGTTTGTCAATGTAAAGGCACAAATTCAAAACTCAAATTGCCAAAAAGAAGTAGTGAAAATATTTTTTTTGAAGAAAATGTATATGGCATTTAATTTAATAAAATCATTTGTATTGTTGTTATACCTTTGTTTTCTTATCTGGCGTGTGTATCATATCTTCATCTCGATTGTTGTCAAGTCGGCGCTGCAAAGTATATAATTTCCATTACAATATATTTACATATTTACGTATAAATATGTAATAACACCTAAATTCAAAATTGATTATATATTTAGTGAATATCAGGAAAAGGCAGATATAGAGGATATGTGTTTGTTCCAGTGTAAGATAGATATATTTTAACGAATGAACACCTAACGCATTGTTTTCATGAGCGACATAGCCACAAGTGAAAATATTTTGATCTTTCTCTTTATTTCATGTTTTGACTACATTCCTGTTTTGTAATTTCTTACTAGTGAAAAATATATTTGATATTTTGTCAGTGTGAAATTAAGAGATATATTTCACTGTAATATTTATATATTTCATTGATAAACATTAAATAAATCATAAGTTGCTCACTGCAGAAGTCAAAAACAGTTCAACACAGATTAAAGCTAAGGTGGTATCAAAATCTTGCATAGAGAAATTCTGTTTTTATTTTCAGATTCCAAATGATCAAGATGCATTCTCTCATAGTTTACTAGGTGGTTGGCAATAAACAGTTTTCTGTTATTTGTGTCTAGTGTCAGTTTTGGTTTGTCCACATGACTGTCTCGAAACTAAAAGCACCTGTTTCTTTATAATTTAAATATCTAATAACTAGAGCTATCACTCAAGGTAATTAATATCCAAAGACGTCACTTCGTTACAGGTAAAAATAAAAAGCTGTGATCATGAAATTCGACATTCAAGTGCGATATTGACCTTGGACCTAGCCATTCTGCATGCCATTTTGTTGAGGAATACAACTGATGCAGGTCTAGTAAAAATCTACCATGTGATTAGTAAAAAATTTAGCGAATATAAATTCCAGCTATTTGACATTGACCTCAAAGTGTGACCTTGGCCTTGGTTATGCACTTTGAATAATCATGATGAGGTTAACAACTGGTGCTAATTTTATGAAAAGCTTATGGCAGTTAACAAGATATGGAGTAGTCCTAAAGTTAAACTATAGACCTTTGAACTCCACAAGTGAAATTTGACATTGCACATAGAGTCTTGGGCTGTGCACTCTGCATGCTGTCTTGAAGAGGTTTAAAATAAGGTTTTGAAAATATTCCCACTGGTAAAGAAGATATAGACACGACAGACCAAAAAGCATGCATGGCTCCAATATTGCCCCCATGTACTTTGTATCATGGGGGATAGAAGTAGCAATGGTTAGACATTTTCTCCTGGCTATTCAACACACAAGTTACCTTCACAGGACGGTCTTCCTTCTCATCCCTCCCACTAGACATCATCATTGTCAACTATAATCAAAAGAAAAGTACAATCAAGAGAAAGTAACCATAAAGTATATTTATTCTTAATATTACATTGCATTATCTGTTTTAGCCAACCTCATCTTCCAGTTAAACTCTATATACTTAAAGGTCTATCCTGAAATAGTCTTTGCCATTCGTTTCTAAATTAGAGATGTCAGCACTGCTTTAAGTAGGGGTAAATGTCATAACAAGTATTGTGGATGGGAAATAACGTAATAGTCGGTGATCAAATGGTGATATAAACTTATTTCTAAGGGTTATCTGCTTGTTTGCTAGTTTCAAAAAAGAATGACTAAAAACATGAAGGGTAAAATAAACAAGAGGACCATGATGGTCCTGAATCGCTCACCTCTTCCCACATGACCCAGTTTTGAGTATGACGTCGTTTTTTCTATTATTTGACATAGTGACCTAGTTTTTGAGCTCATGTGACCTAGTTTTGAAACTGACCTAGATATTATCAAGATAAAAATTCTGACCAATTTTCATGAAGATCCATTGAAAAATATGGTCTCTAGAGAGGTCACAAGGTTTTTCTATTATTTTACCTAGTTTTCGAAGGTACGTGACCCTGTTTAGAACTTTACCTAGATATCATCAAGGTGAACATTCTCACTAATTTTCATGAAGATTTAATGAAAAATATGGCCTCTAGAGAGGTCACAAGGTTTTTCTATTTTTATACCTACTGACCTAGTTTTTGACCGCAGTGACCCAGTTTCGGAACTGACCTAGATATCATCAAGGTGAACATTCAGATCAATTTTCATGAAGATCAATTGAAAAATATGGCCTCTAAAGGTCAAAAGATTTTAGACCTACTGACCTAGTTTTTGATCGCAGTTGACCCAGTTTCAAACTTGACCTAGATATCATCAAGATGAACATTCAGACCAACTTTCATACAGATCCCGTGAAAAGTATGGCCTCTAGAGAGGTCACAACGTTTTTTATATTATTTAACCTACTGACCTAGTTTTTTAAGGCACGTGACCCAGTTTCAAACTTGACCTAGATATCATCAAGGTGAACATTCTGACCAATTTTCATGAAGATCCATTTAAGGGTATGGCCTCTAGAGAGGTCACAAGGTTTTTCTATTTCAAGACCTACTGACCTAGTTTTTTATCGCAGTTGACCCAGTTTCAAACTTGACCTATATATCATCAAGATAAACATTCAGACCAACTTTCGTACAGATCCCATGAAAAATATGGCCTCTAGAGAGGTCACAACGTTTTTTCTATTTTTAGACCTACTGACCTATTTTTTTTATGGCACTTGACCAATTTTCGAACTTGACCTAGATATCATCAAGAAAAACATTCTGACCAATTTTTATGGAGATCCAATTCACAAGTATGGCCTCTAGAGAGGTCACAAGGTTTTTCTATTTTTAGACCTACTGACCTAGTTTTTGACCGCACATAACCCCGTTCCGAACTTGACCTAGATCTCATCAAGATGAACATTCAGACAAACTTTCATACAGATCCCATGAAAAATATGGCCTTTAGAGAGGTCACAAGGTTTTTCTATTACTTGACCTACTTACCTAGTTTTTGAAGGCACGTCACCCACTTTCGACATGGACCTAGATATCATCAAGATGAATATTCAGACCAACTTTTACACAGATCCCTTGAAAAATATGGCCTCTAGAGAGGTCACAAGGTTTTTCTATTTTTAGACCTACTGACCTAGTTTTTGACCGCACGTGACCCAGTTTCAAACTTGACCTAGATATCATTAAGATGAACATTCAGACCAATTTTCATACAGATCCTGTGAAAAATATGGCCTTTAGAGAGGTCACAAGGTTTTTCTATTATTTGACCTACTGACCTAGTTTTTAATGGCACGTGACCCAGTTTCGAACTTGACCTAGATATCATCAAGGTGAACGTTCTGACCAATTTTCATGAAGATCTTATGGAATATATGGCCTCTAGAGAGGTCACAATGTTTTTCTATTTTTAGACCTACTGACCTAGTTTTTGAGGGCACGTGACTCAGTTTCAAACTTGACCTAGATATCATCAAGTTAAACATTCTGACCAATTTTCATGAAGATCTTGTGAAATATATGTCCTCTAGAGAGGTCACAAGGTTTTTCTATTTTTAGGCCTACTGACCTAGTTTTTGACGGCACGTGCCCCAGTTTCGAACTTGACCTAGATATCATCAAGATGAACATTTTGACCAACTTTCATAAAGATCCCACAAAAAATGTGACCTCTAGAGTGGTCACAAGCAAAAGTTTACGGACGCACGGACGCCGCACGATCACAAAAGCTCACCTTGTCTCTTTGTGACAGGTGAGCTAAAAATAACCTATATTAATTATGGACACTTACACAAAAATGAACATTTTTTGTGTTTACCGACTTTTCAGGATTATTTTAATCACACTTTAGCAGTGAGGAAAAAATCTTAATACCAGCTTACCTTTCTAACTTCACTTCGAAGACTCTGTATGATATAGTTCTGCTCATTTGTCTCTTCCTGTTAACAAACAAGGTCTCTTTTAATTAAAAAACAGCACTAATTAAAGTTATGATTACGACGAAGCTTAAATTATTTGCATATCAGAATGACTATTATGACATTTTGAATATAACTTAGTTTGAGATCCATTTATAATGACAGTTAGTGTAAGTAATGCACTATCTGCAACAGTCGATCACCGATGGAAAAACAATGGCATCTCACTACTGTGCAATCATTTAATTTTATGGGTATGAATGTTGTGTGAACATGAATTAATGTATTTCAAGTTTTGAAGACAAAATAAATTGGAATTTTATTTGTTCTTTAGGATTAAATTTTGTGGACTGATGTTATCACTAAATCCACAAAAAATAGCCCCAAATGACTATAATTAACATGTTCACACACAGTATATTCAAGGTTTCATAAGGCTTTTGATTTTACACTAAAACAGATAAAGCAGCTATCCAACTATAGAATATACATAATTAAATGGCTAGATAAACGCTACTGTCATTATTACATGTTACTCATACAAACAGAGTATAGATTGAGATAAACAGATAGATCCTATAATACTTTCAATCATTTTATAAAATATCCAAACCTATGTGGACATAATGATAAAAAAATGGATTTAACATTAAAAATACTATACTGTAGAATCTGGTAAATAAGTGCATATCCGAATTTAGCGCATATCAAAAGTAAGCGCATACGGCCTTACCGTTATTCCGAATGGGATAAAAACGAAGTGCAAGTCATGCCCTTACCATAATTTGTCTCTAAAGAAGGCACAATTTATCGAATTACTGGTAAACAAACAACAGATGCAATTAACGGTATTATACCGTGATAATTGTTCATCATAAATACAGAATGACAAGTGTTCTTACCTGTTAAATACAGTATAGCGGGTTATTTCTGCTGTCAAAATATTCTGCGTTTTGGCCCCAAAAATTGTGAAACAAATTTCTGCGTGTTTAATTTCTGCGTTTTCACATAAAAGGAAGAGAAATTTCTGCGTTTATGATGCCAAAGAGGAGGTAGTTCCTCGCATGATCGGGCGTTGTGAGAATGATAGCGTATGAAAACAATAAACTAAATTACCGGTAACTGTTGTAAAATAACTTTGCATTTAATGAAAACATTGTAGGATACAATAACATGTGAATTGAAAAAAATATAAGTACTAATAAGCTTTGATAATGTGGCAGTTGGCCCGTACGAAAAACTAAGGCGGAATCCGCTCAGAATTAAAGCGTATTAAGGGCGTAATCCTGCTAAAATTGATATTCAAAGGCGGACTATAGGCGGACACGGTTTATTCTAAAAATTACGCCTAACAGGAAGGCGGAATTTTTCTTAAATTCTGGTTAATGCTTTTCAAAAAAAAGGTGCATTCTCACTAGGCGGAATTCTCAGATAAAATAAGGGGAAATTTTGAACTTAGAAAAAATGGCTTTACTGAGATAAGGCGGAATTTCGGAAGGTGGTAATTGTATATCAATTAATTTGAAATAGGATCACTGTAAGGGTCCAGTGAGTTTACTACATCCAGATGTTGTCACTTCTGTTTAGAGAGAAAGCACTTTCTGTAGGCATTTATACATGGGATGTTGTTAGTTAGGTAGACTAGACTAAGGAGTACATTATATATTTGTGGTAAGTTAGAATTTAAATAATTTACTTCTGTAATCCTTAAGAAATAGCAAATTAAAGTATAGAGAATTTAATGAACATCATCCTGTTTTAACCAAATCACTAACTGTTAACTACTTACATTTCAAAAGTACATGTATAATGTATAGCATTTACCAAGTAGCAAACAATTTAAATAAGATTTCAATTCTAAGTTAGTATTTAATTGTTATTATCTTAGTATCATAATAATTGCCATAATTATAGACATTTATCACAAAAGTATGGCACTGGCAACACACATTAATGATAATTTCAGTATAATAATCAGTAGTTCATGACATGTCCATGCTTATTTAGTGGAGGTTTAATTCTTTGTAAATCTTTCAAGAAATGTCTGTATTGTTCAGCATTTTCTTCAATAATTCTATCATTAAGCCACAGCTGATATATTTGTAAAATTGAAGCTCACAGTCTTATTAATGAATTGTATTTGGCAAAGCAAAATGAATCTAGTGAAATGTGAAAACCTTCATGCTCAAGATAAATACTAAGGGTACTTTTTATGTTTTACATAAGGCGGATTTTATTCCGGTTAAGCTTTTCTGGGTATTTTTTCCGCCTAAGCAGAGAATATCCTTAGACAGAATTTTTTCCTGCTTAAACATTTTTACGCCAATTTAGGCGGTTTCCGCCTTACAAACAGGAAAAAATTTGCTTATTTCGAGCCCTATTCTCCCTAAGGTCTCCCTAAGGCTGATATTACGCTTAATAGCAACATAAGATGGAAACCGCCTTATTTTTCTGGGCGGTTTCCTCCTAAAGTATGGGCATACTTTTTCGTACGGGGAGTCCAGTAAGTCCAGGGGTGTTCAAAGATAATCCGTCACAGATGTATTGTAAAGCAATTATTGGATTTACCTGTATTGGAAAATAAACAGTGTCGATTGTATTGAGGTCAACTGCCACATTATCAAAGTTTATTAGTACAACAACAATTGCACAAACAACAACTGCAAGCTATGGTATATCGGAATAACGGTTATACTTATATAAAGGTTATTAAAGTATAGTTCGGAAGATATTTATTACAAGGGTTTAATAAGAATAACACAACTGAAATTCACTCAATTATTTCATTCACAGAAGAAAACTGTTTTCTGAGGGGTTAACAGTTAGGGCTTTGATTGACCATCACACCTAATTATACAATTATCGGTAATTGTCAGATTGCGACGGTAATTTCTAATAATTACTTTGGATTACCTAGGGAAACATAACATGAAACAACGTTGGGGAAAATTTTTTTTTTTGCGTTTAAAATTTTTGCTGGATGAATATTCTGCTGGAAATATTTTTGCGATTCTACCGAGAGACCGCAGAAATATTCCCTCCATAGAAATAACCCGCTATACGGTAGCTGATGAATGTTAAAAGATTATAACGTCTATTGTCTGATAAACAATAATTGTTAACGATAATCATGCTTTCCGCATAGTTTTGGTTAAAGTATAAGCGCATATATAAAATAGGTGCATAAAAGTGTCACTAAAATTATTATAAGCGTATACCTCTATTTACCAGATTTTACAGCATTTCATGTTCGAAACAAAAATGCAACAGCCAGATCTTAAAAAAAGGTCATGTGTCTTTTAACATTATTAGGTAAGTAAAAGATAAATATATACAAGGGGTCTTTCTTGCCCTTTACCGAAGTTGACTGAAGCCCTGCAAGTAAGGTTGGCAAGTGAGTAAACCAGCCATCATAAGAAGGGGTAACATGGGTCCTCCTCCAGATTAAAATGATATTTAAAATATGTCTTAGTGACTTTAAATCCAGCTAACAAATCTTATGAATAGAAGCAAATGCTTCCACTCAACCTAATATCTCCTAATCTGGATGACTTCACAAGAACTAGGTGCAGAACAAACAGTTTACATAGAGTGCTAGACTGTCTCTCAGACAAACAAGAGGGCATCAACCAATTGTATGTATTTTTGTAAGAAAAGAAACAGATAATCTACCTTCAATCGCATATTTTCCTTCTTCAATGTCTCAATAACTGTGTCTTTCTTACTGTTCTCTGTCTGCAATTATAAAAGTTAGGAATCTTTTCCTGCACATCAAACTGTGATTGATTCAGTTAAGTGTCATGGCTAAACTTATCACAAATTAAGGCGGAAATTAACACAATCTTATGTTGGTGTCTAGATACTATAATTATTGGATTATTAAAAACTTTTCCCAGAATAGCATGTGGGTAGAATGCACTTTAGCTGTCCCTGGAAGTCAACAATGCACATGTGCAGCAAGTTGGTGCGTGGGGGCAGCAGCCCCAAAACATATTCGTCTAAAAATAAAGTTACCCATTAAAATATTTGATTTCTAAGACATTTTTAAACTATTATTATTACTTTTAGTATAGAGATTGCTATAGCACAAGTGCTCCTAGCATGTTCCAGCATAAACATTAGTATTGACACTCCTTTTATCAGAAATTCAACTTGTGACTGCATCAACCGGCATGCTCCTTTATGCCAATAACATTTGTCTTCATTTACTAAGTATTTGGCAAGTCATGTCTATCGGTAGTGTTGTTAATATCATTATGCTTATTATCGCTGTGAAGCAATGAACTATGTGTTAATTACCTAATAGACAAAAGTATTCCAAATAAAACTTTTAAGATTAAGATTGTCGCAGAATGACTGGTTATTGAAAAATTGAAATATTCAATATTTGAGAACCATAACTAACTAATAATTATCAATATTAAGTATATCCAGTTACCAAATGAGCATGCATGTTTCATTAAGTATTTACAATGTTACATCAGTCATATATCATGGTTCATATACAGAACTTTTAAAACATAGAATGACCGGAAAGCACCGGATAGCACCGAAACACCGGAAAGCACTCAAATTTCTTATAAAAAACATATAAGGGATGTTCTGGGCGAGTTTTCAATGGTTTAAATCGATTTATTATTGAAAAATACGTATGATTTGATAAAATTTTGACCAATTAACTTGCTTGTATCAGGATAGTATGATAATTGACAATTAGCGAGTGCTTGCCGGTCAGTGAAAAAAGAAGAAATATATATATTTCTGTTAGAAATATAGTGCAATTTTATCTTTCTACATGCTTTTAAGTGGTTTTACTTATTTATTAAGTAATCTGTTTCACATAGATTTATATTTGATCATATTGATGATGTGACTATGTTGATTTGAGTAGTGCTTTTCCGTCAGAATTTAAAAAAAAAAAACGTGCTTTTCGGTCAGAATTTTAAAAAATAAACGTTGGATAACCTGATAAGAAACTTTAATTTAAAAAAAAACGATAAACACAAGAAATAAACACGAAAAAAAAAAACGAGCAAGAAACAGACTTAATAAACTCAATATTCACTCGAGAGCACCGGAAAGCACACACGACGTCAGCGGGATCAGAACTATTATTACTTAAGATTTTTAATTCATAATATAAGTACTTTATAAGAAATATTAATTCATTATTATGTGTACTTGATAAGAAACATTGATAAATAAAATTAACGATAACCACTAGAATTAATAAAAACAAGTAGATCTAGCAGTAGTATAACAAGTGTTAATCTAATCAATGATTAACGGTTTAGCGGCCTTGCAGAGGTGTTAATTTAATCAAAGATGATTAATGGTGTTGTTTATTGAAAATGAAAAGAAATTGCACCGACCGGTTGGCTTTAATTTTGAAAAAGGATATTATTAACAGCGGTTTATCAAAAGCATATATGGCCAAACTGAGGAAACATTTAATGTACGATCCACATAATTCTTTTATTTATTTTTTCTGAGATAATTAGTACAGACACCTTTTTTTAAAGAGATGACATGAGAATTTTCCGACAAATTTTCAAACGGCGGTTTCCTTTTGATAAACACACCATACACCTTACATTAAACAATATATGTGACCAACAAATAGTTAATAAAGAACAATTATTTTTTGAGTAGAATCTACATTTAGTATATAAACACTGAAAAAGATATTCCTTTTACCATTCGATATTGCTATTTATGCTTATCTATTACGCTATTACATTGCTAAATCAAATCAAAATCATGACAGAATTTCCGTGCATTGAATGCACTTTTAGTCTGCCAATATCTTGGGAAAATGTGACTTCTGATGGCATTTTTTGTTAATGCTCGGATATTAGTATAAAAGTATTCCTTAGGATCGAACATGAAATTTAAAAGGGGCTGTCGCCTTCTAGGGTTCCTCATTACAGTACAATGGGGTCAAAGGTCAAATAAGTGCATTTACAAATAAACTATGCCACTGTGCACTCGTTTTTTCATATACCATCTAAATTGGTTTAAATATTGTGTCTCAACGCCCTTTAGTACATTGTATTTTGTAAATAAAACTAATGATAATATATAAAATATTTATAAAATATTTATAATATATATATAATATTATAAAGAATAATATATCTGGGAAAAGAGGCATACGATGGCTTGACATGTTTGCTAATCTTAATATGTGGATGAACTAGAGAAAAGTTTTTGGAACTGTCATATCCAAGGGTTATTTCAATGTGATTTCAAGGCCACAGACATGTCAAGGTCAAATCTGAATTTTTAAAAAATGACTTCTAAGTTATTAAAGGTAGCAAAATGGTGCGTATATTAATAATATACTAAATCCACACCTTTTTCTCTTCATCGCCAAATTATGACAGATTTGAATGAATGTTTTACACAATGTTAAATGATTATTTTGTTATAATATAACATAAAAAAGATCATAGCCTGATGTAAATTCATTTGTAAAGGTAACAATAAGGTAACCCTTAAATTAAAAGTCACATAATTAGTAAATCACAGTAGTACACTTTGATCCTATTAATTCAATGAATTTCAAATTATTATATTCTGAATGTTCAACTCTGTTTAGCTGTAATGGAACATCCGTCAATATTTTCAATATGAACATGTTATTTCTTTATCAGGTTTGTGACGTCATTAATGACACCACAATAATGACAAATTTGATTAATCCCGCTGATGGCAGTACTTGCCGCATACAGACCAGCACCAAGTTGCATTCATTCTGTGACATTTTTGGGGAGTGTGTGTACCTTATTTGAACTGTCATGGCACAACGAATGTACGCACAATTGATATCGCCTATTTAGTTGAACTGGTCATTAAACAATGTGTCCAATTTTCATTCAAATCTGTCAAAATTTGGCAGAGATAAAAACAAAAGTCGGGTGCAGAGTTAGAAAAATTGTTGAGCAAATGATTATAAAATGACACTGCTAATGCATTTCTTGCATTTCAGGAGACAATAAAATTTAAATTTAAGCTTTGAACTGACTTCTATAAAAATAATATTTACATATTGTACACCTTTTAAGAAATTCGTGCGAAAGAGAAAATATGATGGGTTTTGAGGAAGAAGACTACAGGGGAAAATAAATTACATATAAATGTATAAAATTTCTCACATAAACAGTTAAAATCACTTTACTGTCATATATACAACCAAGTATTTTAAGCTTAATAAGTAGAGCGCAGATCTAAGGATGGCGAAGTCGTGAGTTCGATCACTGGGAGAGGTGTATGTTCTCCATGACGATTTGATAATAGACATTGTCAGGAGTAATTTCGTCCTCCACTTATGAATCAAATGGAGAAGTTGTCAGTTATATGCGGGGAAAAGGCTACTACTTGTAGCGACACCAGAACACTGATTAGGTTGATTGACCGCCGTAAAATGACTGTAATACTGTTGAAAGTGACATATATAATATGGAATCCTTCTCCAGCCCATAAAGAAATGATTTCAAATCTGGTGATGATTCATTATATGATATATATTTATGTTAATTTGTCCACGCAATCATGGTTAAATAGGGCCATTTTAGAAGAACAACTGAAATATTGGTCACAACATAGTTCATCTATACACTATTCCCTTGATTTGCTGTAATAAAGTTCTTTTGTTACTATCGGTCAGGCATTTATTATCGTATTTTATGTATTTGCAATTAAGTAGCACATTTCAAGAACTAGATTTTCTATCACCGAAGCTCTTAATGCGATATTTGCATCAATTCTATTCTGAAAATTCAGCACGCTATTTCTGTTTCGATGCTTTTTATCTTTTGCTTTGCTTCTACACTCACTTGCTGTTCAAAACAAAAGTGGAAAACGAATCAGATCGTAACAATTTACATATTTGACACTTGGTTTCAGACAGGAAGTCCTTGATAACATTGTGAAAACAACGCTAGTATCTTTACACTGAAACATTAGTCATTAAGATGTTTTACAAATAAAAATGTAAAAATAAAGGTATTAAAATATCAGAAGGTTGCTTTAGATTTTTTATAACAGTAACATTAAGGCTCATTCAATGAAATATTGAAGTTATACCCTCCGATATTTTCATGATTACTGACAGATGATGGTTCAACTAATCAAAATGATGAAATATAGTGGTTCGATAGTTACCAAGAGATATAGAATGCGTAAAAATAACTTCCTGCAAGATGAGAAGAGCATGAAGAAGAGATTTGAAATTCAAAACGAACAAATAATGCCGACTGAATATGTCAGACTAAGACGTCTATTGCTTGTGAAGTGTTATGGGGTTTATTCACTTTTTTATATAAGGGTAAGAAGTTATTTCTATATAAGAGTAGTTCATTCTAGCATTCCGCACTGAATTTAATTGACAATATATTTATTTTTACACGTTAAAGGCTACACTAGCGTAAGCTCACATTTGTTTATTTTATAACATCAGTAGATTCCTTTGTGATACATTGGTAAGTTTGCTCTACTGGGTTTTATCACCAACCGATCATTCGGAAATCTAAATGTGTTGTAACAGGAAAACAAACATGCTTTGCCCCTTTATTCACAGTCATAAAGATCATACTATTAAGATTCGATAAACTTTCAAATTCACTGACATTATCAAGCATTTTTGAAGTTATGACATCCATAGAACCAACATAAACAAATAGTTACAAAATTGTAGATATTGAAAACACTTGGAGAGTGGTTACCAGTTCTTATAATAGCCTATTGGTAATGTGCAAAGAAATATTTTTTTCAGCTGGTTCAAAAATATGGAAAGTACCATTTTCATGCCAATGGATTGAAAAGAATAAAACACACACACACACACACACACACACACACACACACACACAAAACGTAACATTTGCGGTTATCTAATATTTATATTTACACTTTGATATCGCTTGATTTTTATACATCTTAGGTAGTAATTCTAAAAGCCCACATATTCATGAAATTGCTACAACACATGCGTAAACCGCTGGAATAGAGTTTTCATAGACAACATAGACCATTTTAGGTCATGCTTCAGAGAATTTGCACATTTCATACTATCACACAAACCGACTTAATCAAACTGAGTTTGCTATTTTTACGTCCTTGAGTTCTATGCTTAGGAAGGAATCTTTAGAACTGTCAACAATTAGTACAGTCAAACTATGTTCGCTAGAGCTCGACGGGGCAAGCAAAATGTGTTAGTACAAGCCAGCGTGAAGAATTCATTATACAGACTTGACGCTGAGTTCGGGCCAAAAGTAGTAATTGGATAATCCGAATTCGAACAAAAAAAGTTTGACTGTACTAGTCTTTATAAAACACGCGCCATAGATTGTTTTCTGCCTGTACTGTTCATACAGACAATCAAACAGGTAACCAACCAGACTTTATGGAAATTGCTAGCCTGAAAAACGGAAATTTTAGAAATATGAGAAAGATAACTTCCATAAATGAACAAAATATCAGAACGTACGAAAAGTTAAACTTATTCTATAGAAATAAGTTTAGTCGTTTGGAATTTTGCCTGTCTCAAATGCAATAAATCTATTTGAAGTAACTTATTTTACTTCTCAGATTCATAATTATAACCGAAAAATTACAAGTTTGTATTAAAATGTAACAAAATGGCGAAAATCTGAAGTTTTTAACAAAAATGCACTTATTGACCTTTGACCTTGTGCTGTGACCTTACTATGACCCTTAGAAGGCGACAGCCCCCTGAAAAGTTTCCAATTTTTATAAAGTTAACAATGAATATGGCTGTCGGGCATTAACAAAAAATGCCATCAAAGGCAAATTCTAGGCCTCTTTTTTGGATATATAGGCAGACTATTTAGAGTGTTCAGATGACACAATACAGTGTTCAAATTGTAGAAATTGGTTACATCGCACTTGTACAAACTTGACTGATGTAGAATTTAGGTCTTGGTCAGATAGAAATTTAGTTTATCTGTGTAAGTGTTGTGCATTCCGTGGAACGGATTACGATGCTGAAAGCGCTCTTAGGTGGTGAGTACATTTTTTTTTTATGAGGTCAATCCATGTTATCATGTTCAACACCAGTGGTGAGAAATTTTACCCAAATTGGCAAATAAGATTTAAAAGATTTTGTTTCATCGTGATATGACACTTGATGCAATCCATACATTTTCTACGTAATACTTAACATACTGTAAATGCACATGATACATGGAAGGACACGTATCATTTGATTATCAGTTTAACAGTTCAATGACCGTCTAGCTGACGATATATAGTTCATAACTACAACGAGTCTCAGTCAACTATATAAGAGAATTTTTTAAACAATACGCAAGGTTTATTTAGAGTTTAAAATTATACCATGTTTTTCCTATGTATTTATCAAATATATAAAAACAAAATTCATTATAAAGTTACATTTTATTAAATCTCTTTTATAAAAACAAACACAAATAATAGTTTTGTTATTATCTCCCTTTATTTTTTAGTTTTGACGCTGAACCTGAAAAGCAAGCGAATGATTATATAGTTTTATTTTATAAAAGTATGACAACAACTGAAGATATTTCTTTCATGATAAATGTGTGGTCCTTAAAAGGACCGTTGTGTGGTCCTTAAAAGGACCGTTGGTTTTTATGCACTACACAATATTCTGTGTAGGCGGCACTGGTATTTGTGCATTCCATTGTTTCCCGGTTTTCTGCTTTCTAAATGCACGAGATCTTTGGCGTAATCTGCCGGAAATTTGATGTCTGGAAATCTTATGAAATTGTTTTTAAATTTTTTTGCCAAACATTTATTGATTTTCACCCGTTGTCTGTCAAAACAAAGTTTAGTAAGGCCCGGACTCTTAGAAAAATCCCCACGTGTCATTATTTCCGAAATGAACACGTGCTTACACCTTTTTTCTTTTAGATTATCAACAATTTCACAAATTCTCCCGACTATCTCTTTGGGGCTTTTTTGTATTAACTTTATTAACTTTGTATATAGAAATTGTGATCCGGAATTACTGACACTTAAGAAAAAGAATAAAACTAATATAACATGTTATTTTTTATTCCTCTATATGTATTTTCCGATAAGACCATCGTGATGATTGGATTAACGCCTATTAATTATCGCTTATATACAATCGCTGTGATTAAATTAGCACCTCGTTAACTATAGATGTACAATACACGATGTGACAAGTGCTTTCCGGTAACCTTGAATTTGCTTTTCGGTACACAAATACATATAATATTGAACGTAAACAAATGTAAACATGTCATATCATAAAATAGTTAAAGAAAAAAAAAATGTTTAGTAATTCTGGATCATCGTATTTTTAATGTTTTTAATGTTTTTATATGTAAGTCTTGTCTTCAATTTGTGATCATAAAAGTTCACCAACTACGATGAATTTTACAGACCGTCATCTGCTTTACGTTTGTATGTATAATATATGTCGTATGTGCTTGTACATGTTTGTATGTTATTTTGACAGTAGTCACAAAAATAAATATGAAAATTGTTTTCAGATACGCTTTGATTCTCTTTACCTGTTTAACAAGTTTATTTATTTTAACACAGTTTTCTTAAAACCGGAAAGCACTATTGAAATAAATATTATCAAATGAACGTAATTATGAGACTTAATTTGACCCAATATTTATCAGTTTTTATTACTTTTTCAATCATTACAAGTTAAACAGATTCAACGCTATGATTAAAGATTGCTTTCCGGTCGTGTTGATATATTCACGAAGTGAATGGACATGTGCGTTGGACATTTAGTTTTCATGTAGACATTGATAAATTCGCTTATAATCAATTAATACAAAGAAGTATAAAATACACAGAATGGCAACTGTCTGTAATCTCGCGTGAGCTCGTGTCAGAACGTGATTCGGCGTTATCTTACTAAAAACAAACATCGGCGAGCATGGAGTTACAATTTGTACCTTTAAAACTACATTTAAAATACATGTTAGCTTCTAAAACAAAATTAGTTTAATGTGAAATGGTCTTAAGACACGAAGTACACGTTTTTTTGCCACCGAAAGAAGCGTGGTCATACGGTGATAATTATTTTACCGATGAATAATTGCTTTCGCATACAAAATGGCGCGTGGAGAAAGCGCCACTTACGGTAAACGAGATCTCGTTTCTTTGTCACGGGAGGTTGGCGAGATTTGCTCTATATGCCTTTCAAGTTGCCAATCTATTTTTTTTATAGCTCTTTGATTAATATACAGCCCTTTTTTTGTAAATTTGGGGAAGGGTACCAGGTCCCTTTTGGATTATCAAGTACCCTTCCCCAAATTTACAAATTATATGAAATTGTTGATTATCAACAATTTCATATCCAAAAACAAGGTTACATGACATCGACAAATGGACAGTCTACCATTGTTGCTCCTCGCACACATGGTAAAAAACCAGGTCCACAAAAACGAAAAATCAACACCCGTACTGTGACTGTGAAAAGAACAAAAAGGGATAATTAGCAATGTACATATTATTTAATAACTACTGATTAGGCTCTAGTGTGAATTACGATATCACTCTGGTGATCATCAGGCTACGGTATAGCCCTCACTACGGCTGAAATCAAAAATTCAGCAGAATGATTCTCGAGTGAGTATAACGATATCACTCTTGTGATCATCAGGCTACAGTATGGCCCTCACTCGAGCTCATTTCCAGCTACTTCATTGCTAGTTATCCTTTCTGTCGGATTTGAGTCCGAATTGCCAATACATAATTTGTGTACATTTTGTATATACAATGTAATATATTTATGTAGTAATAAGGAAATGTGCTTTACACATCTATTTTAAGTCTCAATCTTATCAAGCTTATATTAAATCAAGAAGAAGGAGGCTCGAGTGTGGCCCTCACTCGAGCTGTGATATGAAAAATATTATGTGTACATGTACAAAATACACCAATGCTGATGCAAATGCTATAGATCTACCATGAAAACGGATTAAAAATGAAATAAAACCAAGCAACTCTATGAAATGGATAATGAAATGTCATTCTATTTACATAATAAATTAATAACTTTAATAACTTATCATTTTGAATAGTTAAATTAAGTCTGCCTCATATTCGATGTCTGTAATTTGTTTTGTGTACATAATTTAAGACAAATGTATTGTTTATATTGTGTGACTATTATATTTCTGACACATGTGGTTGTTTTTATTCTGTGTATAATCATTATAATGTGTTCTTTTATATGTATGTTTTATGTATTAACTTTATTAACTTTGTATATAGAAATTGTGATCCGGAATTACTGACACTTAAGAAAAAGAATAAAACTAATATAGAACAGAACAGAACAGAACAGAACAGAAATTTTATTTTAGACTTGAGCATTATGCTCCTCGTCCATAAAACATGATACAATCAAATACAAGGTCAACAATACATAGTCCATATTAAGTAACACTTAATCATTATGAAATAAGAATGTATAAGTAACATGTTGATATAAACTAGTATTCTGTAAAGAGAAAACATGTACACAGTACATAAAATAGTAAAGACGGAATAGCTCAAATATATGTGGCAATAAGCATATAAAGTCTTAATCAAAATATGTACTATATCTATCATATTTGACGCGCACATTACTAAGATCTATATAGATTAAACGGAAGTTATAGACATATATAAATTGCATTACGAAGTAAAAATTCGTAAGAAAAAGTGCGGGCTATGGTAAAATGTACACAGTTAGATTTCTAGCTAGATATTAACTTTTGACATATACATTTATAAACATGTGTATATAATAGTCAGCATTATCCCAATACATTACGTCTTATTTTCAATGCACAGTTTATGAAACATGCTAGTTTATTTAGAGTTTTTTCATTTGAACTTGACAGCAACTGAGTTAGTTTAAACATATTTGGTCTTTCGTAAAAGTATTTATCGATATATCGTTTCCTTATTATTCGGTAGCCTGGGCATAAACAGATCATATGAAATTCATCTTCAATGTCTCTTGATTGACACACTTCACAAGTTCTTTCTCTCCTGTCTATTCTATTCTGGCCATATCGACCTGTCTCAATTCTCAAACAGTGCGCGGAAATTCTAAACTTAGTGATTATCGCTCTATACAGTTTATTACTTATAATGCTGAGATAGTCGGCGTATTTAAAGTCACACTTTAAGTGATTGTATACATACAACACTTGATTGTCTCGTAATTCACTTCTCCAATTTTGTTTGAAAGTATCAATAAGTCTTTGCTTAAATAGTGATATGAACTGATTTGGATTTACAGCTGAAGGCGTTTCCCATACATAACCAAATCCGTTTTCATATAACAACTTCTTAATATTGGCACACCAGTTAAATTTGTTATTACTCAAATCGCTCAATAACAAGGAATACGCTTTACTTATAACACAATTGTCCGAGTAAATAGTTTTAAACCAGTACTTGATAATTCTTACAAATCGGTTTACATATAATGGATAGCGACCTAGTTCTCCATATATGGCTGCATTGCACGATGTTGCCTTGACATTTAATAGTCTCTTGCTAAATTTTAAATGAACTCTTTCAATGTCCTTATTTCTGGTATATCCCCAAACCTCAGCTGAATAACTTAATATTGATGATACAAATGAATCAAATAAGTTACACATTATTCTTGGTGTAAAATCAAAGTCTTTCGTATTTATTAATAAGCAGTTCATAGCTTTCAGCGCCTTACCAACTAGCATTTGTATATTAAAGCTAAACTTGCCATGAGAGTCAAATACTACTCCCAGATAATTAAAATTATTGACTACTTCCAGCTGTGAACCATTGTATGTCCACTTTTCATTTTCTCTCACCGGACCACGTTTCCTGAAAACCATAACTTTAGTTTTGTCTATATTAACAGAAAGACCCCAACGGTCGCAGTACATGTGTAAATCTTCTAGACTTTGCTGTAATCCCTGTACTGTATCTGAGAACAACACCATGTCATCGGCATATAAGAATAATATTAACGTTAAATCATCAAAATTTAAGCCACTACCAGGCCTTGTTCCCAGGTATAATTCCAAGTCCTCAATGAACATTGACCACAACAGAGGGGAACATATTTCACCCTGTTTTAAACCTACTGCGATTTCTATGAAGTCTGAAAATTCGTTACCATGGCGTATTCTACATTTCACGTGTTCATACATTGATCTGATTATTGTCAGCATTTTACCACCAACACCCAATTTGGACATCTTAAACCATAGTGCGTTTCTGTACACGCTATCAAAGCATTTACGCATGTCAATAAAGGTAGAGTAAAAGCGTTTTTCGTTATTTAACATGTGACTTATTACACTGTGTAAGCAAAATATTGCATCTGTAGTCGATAATCCTTTCTTAAAACCAAACTGAGAATCTGATATTATATTATTTTCCCTACTCCAGTCTGACATCCTCTTATTTAAAATGGAGGTAAATATTTTTGAGATAGAACTGACTAACGTTATTCCTCGATAATTCTGTACATTGCTGTCGTCGCCTTTTTTAAAAACCGGTATAATTAATCCTTCCATCCATGCTGAAGGGAAATGGCCAGAGGACAAAACAATATTAAACAGATCTCTCAAATGTGAACCGATTATATCGCCTGTCTCAATAAAGTATTCGTTAATCATGCCGTCATTTCCGCCTGCTTTACCTCGCTTTAAAGACTTAATAGCTTGCCGAACTTCCTCCATAGTAATGACAGAATCTAGCTCTGCAAAGACGGGATCATCGACTGAAATACCATTTCGACAAAAATCTTCACTTTCGCCATCAGTTGTAACGTTAATCTCATCAGATAAATTATTAAAATATTCATAGAAATCATTCAATGAGATATTATCTCCTCGTTTATTATTTTTCTTTGAGAAAAATTTCCAAAAGTCTCGTGGTTTTTTCGACTTAAGTGCCTCAATTTCTCTCATTCTTACAATTTTATGTTTTCTGCGTTTGTCTTTTATACAGGCTTTATACTGTTTCTTTTTAATCATTAATTGATATCGATTTTCATCAGTTTTCACATCGTTGAACAATCGTAGAGCTTCCAAATACTCATTCTTTTTTACATGACAGGTTTCATCAAACCACTCGGAACGTTTCAATATATCATTATTGTCAAATTGAACTTTAACATTATTTGACCTAACTTCCTTATAGAACAAAGGTTTGGCTTCATCATTTATTATCCCTACAAATCTGTTAACCGTGCTATCGACTGTATTTCTATCGGCAGCAACAGCCTCCGAATCACTCAACAAAAGGTTTAATTCTGGCAATCTTGTTATCAGCCTTCGTCTGAATTCATCTCGTTTATTAGCGAACCATTTTGTATATTGAAATGAATTCCCTTTATCATTTTCTGTGCTTTTACAGTTTATTACGACCTTAAATTCCAGAATTGCATGGTCTGAAAAGATGTTGAAGTCTGAAATTTTAAATGATTGAATGTATTTAAAATTGCATTGCTCACAAAGAAGGTAATCTATAACTGTGCTTCCCTTATAGCCACAATATGTGTATTCACCTTTAGGCTCTAGCCTACCGTTACATATCCTTAATCCTGTCGCTTTGCACACATCCAATAATTGTATACCGTAAGAATTAAACTGTGTATCCATTGACGTCCGATCAAGAGGTAAGTCTGGCACGTAATCATCGCTGTCCAGAATTGAGTTCATTCTGTCGTAAGCAATATAGTCCGATTTTAATCCAACTCGGCTATTCATGTCTCCTGCAATCATTACTATACCACGGCTTTTAAAAAAGCTTATATCGTTTTCCATCAATTCAAACAGATTTTGATTATTAACATTATAAGCTGGAGAATCCTGACCCCATATATATGTAGCACATACGTATATGTCTTTATCCAACCTAAAGTACTTTTTGTCTAACTTTACCCAAATAATTGTATCCAAGTGATTTCTAACAACTGAAATTCCGTCTGCAATAGAGTCTTTGTAATATAGTATAATGCCTCCACTATGCCGACGGGCCCTTCTATGTTGAAATTTGCGAAAGAAATTGTGTGATCTATATCCATTTAAGCCAATTTTGCTATCCATAGCAGTCCATGTCTCGAGCAAGAAAATTATGTCGTAACCGTATAAAATATGACAGAAGTCTGTGTCATCCTGTTTTTCTTTTGATAAACCATTGCAGTTCCATACGGCAATTGAAACTATACCTTCATGTGCTTCCTACGGGACAGTTCCATATGGCCCGTCAGTGTACACTTTGCCATCTACAATTAGTTTGTTGTATTTAATGTATGCCTCCTTTTTTGCAGCTCTAGCTTTTTTCATGATCGGAATAAGCAGCTTTCTCTGTGCAACTATTTCTGGAGGAAATTGGTCGTGCATGAAAAGACCAGTTTCTTTTGGGTTCACATTATCCTTAAAGGACTTAACATAGATTTTTGTCTTGACATCTTTGAAGGATACCAGCACATTCTTTGGCCTATTTTGTCTTTGCACTCCGAACCTCCTAGCTCTCTCTATTTCGAGTGCTGCTATGTTCTCTTCTGGAATCTTTAAGTCGTCTTTAAAGTATTTCTTGACATTTTCAAGTGTTTGTTCTGTAGTTTCATTTTTTGACTCTTTGATCCCACCGATGATTAAGTTACAGACCATGGATTTTGCATGCAAGTCCGCAATAGATTCTCTCAATTTTTGATTTTCTGTTTGCAAAACAGATACTTGCTCTCTTGTCTTATCTATATTATAGTCATGTAATTCAACTGTATCTTCTAGCGTACTCATTTTATCTTCACTTTTCGTAACCCGCTTATCCAGGTCTGACCATAGTTTATTGAGTTTGTCATCTAAACTATTCACTTTCTTCTCAACTGACTCCAGTTTGCTTAATCTACTGTTCATTTCTTCAAATTTGCCACTGATGAAATTCATTAATTCTTCATTGGTTACACTTTTAGGGGGTTGATTTCCAGTTGGGGGTGATACAGTACGGCTCATTTGTTGCGCCTGCCCTTGTGTGAAATTATTAGGCATAACTGTAACCGGTGATTGACACTGACCCATATACGGTAACTGTACAAATTGCTGAGGGCCAGGAAAAGATGTTCCATTGTTACCTTGCACATGAGCCATTGTATAGTAATCCGTATTGTTAAGGTTGAACACAGGGTTATTATCAAAGTTAATATCTGAATTCAATAGATTTAAATATGAACCGTTCACTGGTGAACTATTGTCAACTGCTATTGTATCTGAAGAAAAACTACCGTCACCTAATTTGACCTCCGATCTTTTTGCGCCCTTTGTTCCCCTTGTTGAATTAGGCGTTTCACCTTTACTACTATTTTTCCTTTTCCTGTTCTTTTTAAATCCCATATCACTTAAAATCCATTAAACAACTACATATCGAACAAAGTCATGTAAAAATCATAGCATAACTCCAATTTGAAACGTCTTTAAATCCAACTTTTTTGAGAGCTTTACACAAAGTGACCAACCAATTTTAAGCGACCTTGACCTTTTACCTTGAATATAACATGTTATTTTTTATTCCTCTCTTCCGATAAGACCACCGTGATGATTGGATTAACGCCTATTAATTATCGCTAATATACAATCGCTGTGATTAAATTAGCACCTCGTTAACTATAGATGTACAATACACGATGTGACAAGTGCTTTCCGGTAACCTTGAAACAAAATTCAAGTACTTTTCAAGGATTTTTTCCCCATTTTCAAAGAATACAAAATCGCATTTGTCACATTTATTTCTTTTACTAATGACGAATTATGTCGATTTTCTACAAAATAAACACCGCAACAATAACCCAGAAATAACCTTCAATTCTGTTCAGCACGGATAAAATTCCACATTGTGATGATTGAATTGCATTTAGAGCACTAAACCTGTCCAGGTACCGTACCGTACTATCATTTACTCGTCATTAAGCCCTGTCAAAGATAGGTCTGTCATTTGTTCGTCTTTTTTCTCTCAATATTTTGGTCTGATCTGTTATTTTTTTTCAGATTTTCAATTCACAGAACATCAATTCAAGGACAATTTATCAAAATTTACTCTGGTTTTTTTTTTTCAAAATTCAAGTACTTTTCAAGGAGTTTTTGGCAGTTTCAAATTCAAGTACTTTTCAAGTACTAAGCATCAAATTCAAGTATGTTTCAAGACCTGTGCGAACCATGTATATTGCACATTAAATACTATCTTTGAACATGCATGAATGATATAATTTTACTTCTGTGTTGAAAACTGTGTAACTGTTACCTTTAGACTTTCTATCTGCTTCCTTGGACTGCTACTGTTGTCCAACTGCTGATCAATATGATTGTCTATCTGAAAATACAGCAATAAAGGCTTATGCCACAACAATAAAAATGAATAATTATTTGAGAAATGATTAAAAGAATAATCAACATAATAAATCAAGGCAGGATTCTAGCATTTAAATGTTTCAATTGTTTTAAGCAGAACAATGTATACTACAATACATATATTATATGAAACTCTATGTAAAACAAATGAGCCATGCCATGGGAAAACCAACATAGTGGTTTTGCGACCAGCATGGACCCAGACCAGCCTGCGCATCCGCACAGTCTGGTCAGGATCCATGCTGTTCGCTAACAGTTTCTCCAATTCCAATAGGCTTTAAAAGCGAACAGCATGGATCCTGACCAGACTGCGCGGATGCGCAGGCTGGTCTGGATCCATGCTGGTTGCAAACCCACTTTGTTGGTTTTCTCATGGCACGGCTCAAATGTAATTAAATTTTTCATCTAAAAGGTTTTAGAGCCATAGATATAATCAGAATAGTTTAAACTTCCTTTTTAACAAAACCATAACAATTCTGTGGGAAAGTTTCAGGCATTTCTTTGTCATTAATGGAGTTACATAAGACATGTGGTTGATCAAAAAATGAAAAATTAGAATGGTTTTACAACAGTCTTCCACATGTTGAAATACCTCTCATAACAGCACATTTCTTTAATCCTTGTTAACTCTGGTAATGACAGCTGTATATCGGTTATTTGTTGTGTAACTAAAAGTCGTCATTGTTTATTCATAATATAAGCTTAAACATAATCACTAGGACATACATTTACCGTCTCAGTCTCCAGTATTCCATCTGGCCTCTTGTTCTTTCCTGGTACATAGTTACTCCTATATATGAAAATAAGTGAATAAGTTTCTTTACTTCTTAAGTCAGCAAAAGCTGTTGTACAATTATTTACTTAATGAAATTTATAAGAATATAATTGCAATGTTATGAGTTTAATAATAGAAATGTAGTAACTGAAACAAAGCTTTCATGAGCTTTCCTTTGGATTTTCTTGACAGCATTCAAAACAAAAATTAAAACTAAACAAGAGGGTCATTGACCCTTAAGTGCTCACCTGTGTACAACTTGCTTCAAGTGTGTTTGTATTGAGTTAAGTTTCTTCTATGTTAGCCTATATCATATACATGTCACACACACCTTTTTTACTAAAGGCAATAATTTGAACAATTATGGTAGACATTACAAATCTGATATCACACACAAAATATCAACGCTCTAGCTATTATTGATTCAGAGAAGAAAAGTTACAACGCCCCCTGGCGGCCATGTTTTTTTACGAATCGGAATAATTTGAACATGATCCTAGTAGAGGGTCACACAAAAACCATTTGCACCAAATTATTTACAAAAAAAAACAATTAAGTTTCCTCTAAAAGGGACCACACCCTCTGGTGACCATGATTTTTGATGAATCAAAAAAATGTGTACAATCTTGGCATCTAGAGGGTCAGACAAGGGCCATTAATTTGTGTAAAATTATTCTAAAATCGGGCCAGTAGTTTCATACAAGAAGATTGTTAAAGTTTCCACTATAAACATATAGGGAAAAATGATCACTCTCTCTGGCAGCCATGTTTTTTTGAGGAAACAAAATAATTTGAAAAATCTTGGAAGCGGGTCAAATAAGGACTGTCATACAAGGATCATTTGTGTAAAATTATTTTAAAATCGGGCAGGCAGTGTCATACAAGAAGATTTATAAAGTTTCCACTATATACATACAGGGAAAATTGACCACGCCCTGCAGCGGCCAGGCGTTTTGACAAATCGGTATATGTATAATCTTGGTAGAGGGTGACATAAGGACCATTTGCGTGAAATTATTTCAAAATTGGTCCATATGTTTAGGAGGACATGTCGTTTGAGCTTTTTTTCTATTCTTAGCTCTGTCAGCTGCTATGTGCAACCAAGCAGAACCGTTTGAACAACTTTGGTAGAAGACCACCCAAGGAACATTTAGGCTAAGTTTCATCAAAATCCATTTAGGGGTTTTGGAGGAAATGTCCTTTAAACACAAATGTTGACAATGGATTACTTGAACGCAGGGACGGATGCTAGCACTTACAAACTTTTTTTCATTGTTGTGTTGTGCAACTTTAATACTCTATTTCATACAATTTAAATAAAATGCTTAATATGTAACGTGGTATTCTGTTAGTGTCTAATTATACAAGAAGTGTCATTCAAAAATATATATCAATATCAATACCAGTACACAGCATATGGATGGTACATTTTCTACCCCATTGTGACAAGTGCTTTTTTATGTTTTTTTTGTTCTCGTCTCTGCACTTGTCTGTTTAAAAGTTATCCAGCAAAAATATACAACAATGTCCGATTTGTACTACTTTTTTCTATTCACATAAGACCGTACATTTATTTAATCATTTGTTGGTATTAAATTTCTTGGTTTCCAAAATGACGGACTTACATCAGAATATGAAGTTGCGAGTTTGAAACTCTTGAATGATAAAATGATGTTTTGAAATTCAATTTGTGCACTGACACAAGCATGAAAACTGTTGCCAGACAATGTTTATGATATGATATTACGGAAATCACATTCAATCATGAAAATCATATAAATTAGGGATTTTTCTAGAGCGGAATAGCAGGACGCAGCGCCCTGCCCATTTTTAGCGCCGCTCTTCTGCCCGAAATCGCCGCCCTTTTGCCTTTCTTCAGCGCCCCTTTGCGCTTTTAGCACCGCCTCTTTGACCATTAATTAAGTATGTCTAAACGAACTGCCCATCAATCAAAATACCATCCCAGATAATTGTCAATCGATACGAAGTTATGACACGCACAGACTATACACAGGTGCTGTGTATTTGCCCGAGGCATGTATGCAGTATCTGTATGCAGACGACGACCGACCGAGTCGTAACAAACAACAATTAGATAGGTCAGCAATTAAAGCAGACTGCAAAACAGATTAAAAAAGGAGAAAAAACATCTTAAAACAAAGTCTGCTGCTTATTAAATGCCGATTAATGGCCAGTAATTATCGCCAATTAGCGTGGCACCTCGTGTCAATTTTGTTGTTCACAGTTTGATCTTGGTTGAAGATAACAGTCGATCTTTAATTAGTATCACTGCCTGTCAAAATATCTATGATTTTGTTATATTTATTTCATCAAAATACTATTAAATTTCTATGATATTAATTTTGTTTTAAAAAAATAAACCACTCGATCTTTTACAGAACGTAACGGCAATCTCAGAATTTAGCGTAGACAGTCAGCGCGTAGAGTAGTTTCCCTTTACTAAAATGGCGAAAATCGTAAACAAAGTTATTTTGTTAAATTTGTAGTTGGAAAATTGTCTACACCTATGTATAATATATATATGCACCCACGGTTCGTGGGGGGCGGGTGTCCGGGGTAAAAAAAAATGTACACAAGTATCAACGGTACGTTTAGTAATATAATGAATGTATAATGACAGATTTGCACCAGAATTATTAAATTATTCAGTAGTATCTTTATGGTATATTTCTAATCCAGAAAACTTTCCAGACAAAAATAATGTATGCAAACAAAACAAACTGCATATATTTATAAATGATAAGCATGTTATATAGACAAACAGGTACTGATGTTTTTCCTGACATTCAGATTCATTTCAAATCTTTCTGCAGTACCTTACAATGTAGACATTACCACAGGCACGGGTCCAGTGTATATTTTTTTTTGTTTGATATGATTTTTTTCACACAAATATACTTTATATATGTTAGTCAAATGAAAAAAGAAATCGATGACAAAAAATTCGGTCACAATAGCATATACATGGAAAAGGTGAACTATGCGAGCGTAACGCTATGGGAAGCTACTTGGCAAACTTGTGGAACATTTCAAAATCGAAGTTTATACACTTGCAGCCACTACCTGCATGATTGCACCTTCGAAACATTTAAAGCCTTCCATAACTAGAAAATGCTTTTGTAAAAAAGCGCATGTCTCCCCCAATGCAAAGTCCTATAGGCAAGAAGTCAATAGGGGTCAGGAGCGAAAGTCAAAGAGACACTGATGGTTGGCTGCAATAGGGATCATCTACTTGGCATGTCCAGTCATCCCGCTAAATTTCAACACTCTTGGCCTAGTGGTTCTCAAGTCACTGTTCAGGCTCCTGTGACCTTGACCTTTGATCAAGTGACCTCAAAATAAATAGGGGTCATCTACTCTGCATGTCCAATCATCCTATTAAGTTTCAACATTGTAGGTCAAGTGGTTCTCAAGTTATTTCCAAAAAATGATTTTACATGAACAGGCCACTGTGACCTTGACCTTTAATAGAATGACCCCAAAATCAATAGGGGTCATCTACTCTGCATGTTCAATCATCCTATGAAGTTTCAACATTCTGGGTCAAGTGGTTCTCAAGTTATTGATCGGAGCTGGTTATCAATGTTCAGGCCTCTGTGACCTTGACCTTTCACAGAGTGAACCCAAAATCGTTAGGGGTCATCTAATCTGCATGACCAATCATCCTATTAAGTTTCAACATTCTGGGTCAAGTGGTTCTCAAGGTACTGACCGGAAATGGTTTTCAATGTTCAGGCCCCTGTGACCTTGACCTTTAATGGAGTGACCCCAAAATCGATAGGTGTCATCTACTTTGCATGTACAATCATCCTATGAAGTTTCAACATTCTGGGTCAAGTGATTCTCTAGTTATTGATCGAAAATTGTTTTCCATGTTCAGGCCCCTGTAACCTTGACCTTTGATGGAGTGACCACAAAAACGATAGGGGTCATCTACTCTTCATGACCAATCATCCTATGGAGTTTCAACATTCTGGGTCAAGTGGTTCTCTAGTTATTGATCGGAAATGGTTTTCAATGTTCAGGCCCCTGTGACCTTGACCTTTGACGGAGTAACCCCAAATTCAACAGGGATCATCTACTCTTCATGACCAATCATCCTATGAAGTTTCAACATTCTGGGTCAAGTGGTTCTCTAGTTATTGATCGGAAATGGTTCTCAATGTTCAGGCCCCTGTGACATTGACCTTTGACAGAGTGACCCCAAAATCAACAGAGGTCATCTACTCTTCATGGCCAATCATCCTATGAAGTTTCAACATTCTGGATCAAGTGGTTCTCTAGTTATTGATCGGAAATTGTTTTCAATGTTCAGGCCCCTGTGACCTTGACCTTTGACTGAGTGACCCCAAAAACAATAGGGGTCGTCTACTCCAGCAGCCCTACAACCCTATGAAGTTTGAAGGTTTCAACACTCTTGGCCTAGTGGTTCTCAAGTCACTGTTCAGGCTCCTGTGACCTTGACCTTTGATCAAGTGACCTCAAAATAAATAGGGGTCATCTACTCTGCATGTCCAATCATCCTATTAAATTTCAACATTTTAGGTCAAGTGGTTCTCAAGTTATTTCCAAAAAATAATTTTACATGAACAGGCCACTGTGACCTTGACCTTTAATAAACTGACCCCAAAATCAACAGGGGTCATCTACTCTGCATGTTCAATCATCCTATGAAGTTTCAACATTCTGGGTCAAGTGGTTCTCAAGTTATTGATCGAAGCTGGTTATCAATGTTCAGGCCTCTGTGACCTTGACCTTTAACTGAGTGACCCCAAAAACAATAGGGGTCATTTACTCTGCATGAACAATGATCCTATGAAGTTTCAACATTCTGGGTCGAGAGGTTCTCAAGTTATTGATTGGAAATTGTTTTCCATGTTCAGGCCCCTGTGGCCTTGACCTTTAACAGAGTAACCCTAAAATCGTTAGGGATCATCTACTCTGCATGACCAATCATCCTATGAAGTTTCATCATTCTGGGTCAAGTGGTTCTCAAGTTAATGACCGGAAATTGTTTTCAATGTTCAGGCCCCTGTGACCTTGACCTTTGACGGAGTGACCCCAAAAACAATCGGGGTCGTCTACTCCAGCAGCCCTACAACTCTATGAAGTTTGAAGGTTCTAGGTCAAATCGTTCTCCAGTTATTGCTCGGAAATGAAGTGTGAAGTACGGACCTTTCACAGAGTGAACCCAAAATCGTTAGGGGTCATCTACTCTGCATGACCAATCATCCTATTAAGTTTCAACATTCTGGGTCAAGTGGTTCTCAAGGTACTGACCGGAAATGGTTTTCAATGTTCAGGCCCCTGTTTCCTTGACCTTTAATGGAGTGACCCCAAAATCGATAGGGGTCATCTACTTTGCATGTACAATCATCTTATGAAGTTTCAACATTCTGGGTCAAGTGGTTCTCTAGTTATTGATCGGAAATGGTTTTCCATGTTCAGGCCCCTATGACCTTGACCTTTGATGGAGTGACCCCAAAATCAATAGGGGTCATCTACTCTTCATGACCAATCATCCTATGGAGTTTCAATATTCTGGGTCAAGTGGTTCTCTAGTTACTGATCGGAAATGGTTTTCAATGTTCAGGCCCATGTGACCTTGACCTTTGACGGAGTGACCCCAAAATCAATAGGGGTCATTTACTCTTCATGACCAATCATCCTATGAAGTTTCAACATTCTGGGTCAAGTGGTTCTCTAGTTATTGATCGGAAATGGTTTTCAATGTTCAGGCCCCTGTGACCTTGACCTTTGACGGAGTGACCCCAAAAACAATAGGGGTCGTCTACTCCAGCAGCCCTACAACTCTATGAAGTTTGAAGGTTCTAGGTCAAATGGTTCTCCAGTTATTGCTCGGAAATGAAGTGTGACGTACGGACGGACGGAAGGACGGACAGGGCAAAAACAATATGTCTCCTGGGGGAGACATAAATACTAAACTGATCCCATAAATTGCTTTGAAATACACAGTACAAGTCCCTAGGAGCGAAATATTTCAAATATCCCCGACGATTTCAGCTGCCAAACGAAGTGATAAAAACCAGGAACACGTCCGCTATCCGGAATGAAATCACCGGGGATAACTGAAATATTTCGCTCGTAGAGACTTGTACTGTGTTTTCCAAAGCAATTTGTGGGGTCAGTTTAGTATTTATGGAAGGCTTAATTAAATGTTTCGAAGGTGCAATCATGCAGGTAGCGGCTGCAAATGTATAAACATTAGGGATGGGAACGAATACTGAAATCAATATTCGAATATTCGGTTTGCCATATTCGAATATATTCGAATATTCGGTTTGTTTTTTGATGGAAGCTTTAAATTCTTATTAAGTGATTGGCATATACACAACGTATTCATCTGTTTAAAGCGTGGATCATCGTACATCCTACCTAGCAAAACCCGCCGATCCTAGCGTTTTATTTCACGATTCTATCAGAATAATCATGAACAGATTTAACTAATTCTGTGTTTTAGCTTCAAAATGATACAAAAAATCAAAACGATTATAATTTAGACCGTCGCAATTTTATCTAAAAATAGCAGGTCGTCCCATTTAAACACGTGACGCGCTGTTGTATTACCGCCGCCATTTTGAAAATTTTCAATCGGCGTGTAAAAATCGTCGTGTAAAAAGCAAGTAAGACAGACTTAAACCTCCTTCAACATAAACTTAAGCATTAATCATATGTTATTTCTTGATTTTATTATAAAGTTCTTCAAAATTTAATTCGAATACGGCCGATGGCGGATGAAAACCGATTCTGCGGATGGTCTGAAACGTCCTACAAAATATTGTGAAAAGATCGACAATATCTACAAGTTTGGTATTGTTTTCGAAAAAAAAATCTACAACTTGTTACATAAAACAGGCGCCAATAAAAATGAACAAAAGATAAAAAGATATCACATTTACAACTAATACAAACCGTTAATCCGTAGCGATGACCCCAGGTAATTATGCATTGCAATTTTCTTGTTAATTGGACATCTTCTGACATGCATCTGACACATTGACGCCTGTTGCAAACTGTTAATCCGTATCGATGGCCCCTACCAATTATGCATTGCTATTTTCTTGTTAACTGGACATCTTTTGATACGCGATAAACAAACATGACATGGTTTTATTCTGTAGAATTAGCATGCTCATATTGCCAAAAATCAATGATACTTATTTTGAAAAAAAAAAAAAAAAAAAAAAAAAAAATACAATAATTTACGAATATTCGAATTTGATTTTCATATTCGAATATTCGACCGACTTTCGAATATTCGAATATTCGTTCCCATCCCTAATAAACATCGATTTTGAAATGTTCCACAAGTTTGCCGAGCAGCTTCCCATAGTGTTACGCTCGCGTAGTTCACCTTTTCAATGTATATGATACTGTGACCGGATTTTTTGTCATCGATTTTTTTTATTTTACTAACATATAAAAGGTTAATTGTGTGAAAAAAAGAATTTTTTATATTAAAGAAAAACCAAAAAAAAAAAAAAATAAAAAATAAAAAAATAAATAAATAAATAAACAAACACTGGACCCGTGCCTGTGGACATTACAACAAAAACCATGGAAATCTACCTTATGATTTTCGTAGACAAAGGTACGCCACGCGCAAAATGCACCCTGCCCTTTTTAGAGGTCTAGAAAAATCCCTATAAATGTTAATTATCTTACTGGCTCACACATTTCAAATTACCACTAACAAGAAGACCATGATAGCCCTATATCGCTCATCTGATTTTAATTGCTTGCTAAAGCTTAAAAAAACCCAAAAACTAGGTGAGAAGGTTTCTCCAAGATAAGTACTGAAATCTGTTAAAAACTTATACAAATCTCTTTGTGCTCAAGTGAGCTAATATACGAACGATTGATAAATAATGCCATAACCAATAAGCTATCAAATTCTGTAAGTAAACACATTTCATCAAATAATTAATCATTTTAAATTATATAGAGTATTACATTTAAATCAATCCTTACCTTATACCCAAAAAAACCATCATGGCCTCTCCTGACCATTTCTTGGTACGCTTTTTGATTGCTCTAATCACACGTGTCTTGTCAATAAACGTCATAGACAATGCTTCTTCATCAATTTGGTTATGAAACACCCCAATGGTGAGGGCTTCTGGGATGGTCAAATCTTGTCTATAGATAGTCACAAATACATCAGCATTTACCAGTCCATTGTCAAAAAGTGACTGAAGAGCAGCACGAGTATGATTCCCTCCAATCACTTCTATGACAACACCTCCTGGCACCATAGCTTCATCTATGCTGCCTGAAACAAAAACCCCTGCTAGGACCTTAAACTGCATGCCACCAACCAGAAGACTTTCCCTCAGTTGTTCAACATGTACTGCGTCAAGGGGGCGTACTATCTTTTCTTCTGATGGTGGCCTTAGATTGCTCACATGAACCTTCACACAGTCACCTGAAAATAAAATATGTAAACAAACTTTGTATTGAGTCATTTTGACAATGCTACATGTATACTAAATACCTAACCTCTTCAGTCTTGACCATGCTATTTTGGAGTAAAAGATTTTCAAAGATTTAGTTTTGGTTAACATGGCAACCAGACTGTATTTATTTAAAGGTTTAGGAAAGCCTGACAATAAGTTAACTTCATATGAAAGCCATCCTCATGCCTTTCATAACGCTGAAAGAATTCTTAAAATCGGACAACTCTTAAAAATGATATATGGCGGTTTAAAATTTAAGAAAATGACTATTCATGGAGGCAGCCATTTTAGTGTGTTTATGACGTCATTTACACACTGCAGAATTCTTTATTCAACAAATAACCTTTAAAATAGATTAATTTTTTATGTTTCTTGAATGTAAGGTGTAAAACACGATATTTTCTTTCATTATAGCAAGAAAAAGAAGAGAAATTATTTTACACAAATAATGAAATACAGTTCAAATGTGCATCTAAAAATTTAATAAATCCGCCATTTTGTTTCTTGATACCATGGATACAAAATGGCCTCCAATTTGACCAAATATTTCAATTTTCATAACTTTCTCATTTTTACTCTGATTTTGGAAATTGTTTCACTTCTTAAAGTGGATTTATATGCATTTTTCAAGTAAAAAATCAAGATTAAATAGATGTGTGTGTAAAAAGGGTGGAGGAAATTATAGCTTTTAACCCAGCATACCAAACTCTTCCTTTTACCAGAACGAAATAATAAGTTTCAAAATATGACTTTTCTTATTTTGACAGGGGCAGTCTTTTTAAGAAACGTCAAACTGCAAGCAGGAGTTGCTTCCCTTCTACTTTAGAAATTTCTTTTTTCAGGTAAGGGAGATTATTGCGCAGAAGACTGAAAAATATCAATTATTTTATCCGTTCGATTTCTTTATTTTCAAAGGATCAACTTCAAATACTAATGCGGCATTATCGTTAATATAACACATCTAATAGCACAACAACCGAAAATTGCTTTTATAGAACACTCATCCAAAACACACTATGTGCAGTATTAGATGCGCATGATGCCACTTTAAAATGATTTAAGAAATCCAGGCAGACGAAAGTAATATGATAAAAAACGTTGCATTTCCCTTTAAACGGCATTGGTAGAGGATCATCTGGGTTAAAGTGTCTTCAGCTTCAAACACATAGTTTCAAAGAAAACATTTAGTCAAACAGGAGGCCAATTTGACCTTGAACTTTGACCTAATCATTAGGCTAATGACCTAAAAATCAATAGTTGTCATTTGCTGGTCATGACCAATTTTCTTATCAATTTTCCTGATCCTAGGCCCAAGCATTCTTGAATTATCGCCGGAAACTGTCTAACTGTTCCTGACTACTGTAACCTTGACCTTTGACCTACTGATCTCAAAATCACTAGGGGTTATCTGCTGGTGATGACCACCCTCCCTATCAACTTCCATAATCCTAGGCCCAAGCAATCTTGAGTTATCATCCGGAAAACATTTCACTGTTCCAGGTCACCGTGACCTTGAACTTTGACATACTAACCTCAAAATCAATAGGGGTCATCTGCTGGTGATGATCAACCTCCCTATCAACTTTCATGATCCTAGGCCCAAGTGTTCCGAGTTATCATCCGGAAACTGTTAAACTGTTTCAGGTCACTGCGACCTCGACCTCGACCTTTGACATACAAATCTCAAAATCAATAGAGGTCATCATCTGCTGGTGATGACCTACCTTCCTATGAACTTTCATGATCCTAGGCCATAGCGTTCTTGAGTTATCATCCGGAAACGGACTGGTCTACATAATGACCGGCCGACATCTGCAAAACAATATACCCTTCCTTCTTCGAATGGGGTGGGGGGGGGCATAATAACTATGGTAGAGGACCATAAGGCAATGCAACATACAAAATATCAAAAGCCTAAGCCTTGCAGTTTCAAGCAAGAAGGTTTTTTTTCCTATATAAGTCTATGTACTTAAGGTATCCCCGAAGCAAGGTCTTTTTTCATCTCAGGGGAACAATTATAATAATCTTGGTAAAGGACCAATAGGCAATGAAACACACCAAATCATCAAAGGCATTTAATTTATGTCTTTCAGTTTCAGAACAAAAGATTCTTTCATATTTTTTCTTACATAAATCTATGTAAAGCTTGGTATCCCCGGTGCGAGGTAACCCAATATCAAAGCTAGCTAGCTACTGTGGTTTTGGACAAGAAGATTTTTAAAGTTTTTCCTTTTGGTTACAATGGCAACCAGAGTTCTTATGGAATTCATTTCTTTGACAAATTTTTAATGAGGATCATGCAAGGAACATTCCTGTGAAGTTTCATCAAAATTGGACTGGTGATTTAAGCTGGGAGGCGTTGAAGGACGCCGGACGGACGCCACCGGGCAATCACTGGCAACAAAAGCTCACAATTGAGCACTTTTGCTCGGGCCCTGTGTTCACAAAACATTTTTCGGTCTCAGCTAAGTTTGAGTGAAATTTTATTATCAATTTTACTATCACTTCAAACTTAAATTCCAGCTAAAACTAACCATCAATACAGAGTAGTCACTTGAACATAGTTATTAATGTAAAACATTTTCGTTCTTGTTGTGTTGAGCGACCTGTGGTTTCCACTTTTTCTGTTTAGATATAAATGACAAATAAAGTTTCATTATCAAACTCAGCTGAGACTGATAAAGTTTTATAAACACTGGGCCAGGTGAGCTAATGGAGGATCATCAATCAAAACTAATAGCTCTCCTTTAAAAAGTTTATTGAGTAAAACATTAAAATTACCCAATACTTTCTCCCTGGCTACATGTGATTTACTTGGCACAACATTTTCTACTTCTGACAGGCTGCTCGTTGAAGTATCTGAACAAGAAATAAATCAATTATTGCAGATAATACTTAACTAGGCCTCCATTTTTATATAAATAAAAGTTAACAGTATAACGATTGTATGCCTGGCAAAGCCATTACTTACATTTCCTGTTATTTCAGATAATAATTAAACAAGCAACAGCTCTTTTGCCCGAGTCTTAGTCATGCTTCTAGATCAGACTGACTGATAATTACAGTTTTTGACAGACATGACATCAAAAACTTTCAGTCCATACTTAAAATGTAATTACTATTTATAATAATTGTCTCAGTTTTCATTTTTATTAGCTGTAACATAATCTACTGATGCTAAATGTTTACAAAGATTTGAAAAGTGGGAAAACATGAATGAGAGGTTACCCTCCGGGCTAAGAAAGATTTAAACCCGGGACGGCTATGGGTAACACTGATAAATGCTTCCTGTAAGGCCCTGGATAATGTTTTCAAAAAAGGGAAATATTCAACTAAAATACATTCTCCATGCCCATGTGCAGAATGTCAAGCCTGCCAGCACCTTTGGCCTCTAGGTGTGACCTTGACCTTAGACCTAGGAACCTGGTTCTTGCATAGCATGACACTCTGTCTCATAATGGTGAACATTCATGTCAAGTTACATCATAATCCCACTATGCATGAAGAAAAAATGCTCCAGAAAAACTGATCTTTGACCTCTATTTAAGACCTTGACCTTTAAGATAGGAACATGGGGTCTTTGCAAGACACTCATTTTCATTGAGATAAACATTTATAGCAAATATAAACAAGATTGGTACCTGCCTGTCAAAGTAATGGTCCAAACAATCTTCAATTTGACCTTTGATTTCCAACAGTGACCTTGACCTTAAAGGTAGGAACAAGGGGTTTGTGCATCTTATTGATCAAAAATATCATTTAAAGACCCACAATGACCTAGTGACCTACTTTTTTCTCACACAAAAACTTGAAAATTATTCTAATAATACAGCTCTATATTACATGTTGACAGGTGGATAATTTAGGCCCTCCCTGAATTAATTTGTTTTCACAACTTCATCAACAAGTTTATACAGTCAATTGCAGTATCGGTTTTAAAACAATTTGTTTAATAATTATCTTGCCTTGTTGAAACAAAGATTGATCTAAACTTAGTTTAATATTTCAAATTATACTGTTCTTAGTGCAAAACAAAAGAATACTGTTATTTTGTGGTGCCTCTATAATAGGTGTGTAACGACACACTAGTCTCACAATACAATACATACCATGATACAAATGCAACGATACCATACGCATCACAATGCACATTAAGCATTCATGTGACAAAATAGATAAGAAATAGAAAACAAATCATACACTTTGAAAGTACTTGAAATTGTGTTTTAAACTTAAAGAAACTATTATAAATGATACATAGAAATTTGTTTAGTTACTACCTTATCATACTGATTTTATTTAGTTTTTCATTCAATGTTTGCACTGTATTGTTTCTGTATCGTAAAACAGGTCTATAATATATGCGTATTGCCAGACTATCGTATCGCAATACAGTAAATTGCGATATATCGTTACACCCTTAAGTTATCATTTAAAGTCTTTACCCTTACAATATACAGTCAATTCTGTGTTAAAGACCACCTCTAAACAGATACCACCTGGCTTTAAAGACCACATGTTTTGTTTCCCATTTTAACATTTACAGTGTATTTTAACCTGTGAATAAAGACCACCTCCCAATAAAGACCACATTTTGGCTCGCCTAAGGGTGGTCTTTATAGACAGGTTTGACTGTAATACCAATTTGATGAATGGACAATGCTAACAGAAGCTTCAACTATCAGTAAATATAAAGTTCCTTAAACCTACTAAGATAATAGGTAAGGGTAGATTTCTCGGAAGCACAGAGCATCAAAAACACAGCCCCAGAGCCACGCATTTGCAAAGTAGGCCCACAACAAAATTAAAGAAGCTAAAATGGAAAATTATTACAGACGGGGTGCTTCAAACATTTAACAAGTACAATGTCATATTAATTTATGTCAAATACAGATAGAGGGGAGGAAGTGGAAAAATAGGGGGTGGGGGATGAATTTAAGGAGAAAGAAGAACAAGGATGAATATACAAAGGGAATGCTACATTCCTTAATTACAGACACACTACAACATAAACCACAAAACTCACTTACCCTTGACATTCAAAGAACATTCACTGCTGGAGCTAGAATCAGACATTCTCAATGAAGTTGCTGAAAATATATAATTTGTGTGCTACCAGTTACAATGCAAATTCTCATAGTTCACTGAACATTTAAATGATACATATTACTTTTAGTATCCTACTGTTACTATGGAGACATTTTGATAAGCAATGTCTCAAATTATATAATTTTATATAAAGATGACTAAATTGGGGAATACCCAAATAACATTTATTATTTTGTATAATGTACCAGAATTATTGTAATAAATTTCAAAAAAAAGGAATTAACAAAAATTCTAGTATTTCCAAATTACATCCTTTTTGAACAAATCCAGTATTTTGTACCGGTAGCTATAAATTTCTTTTAAACTTGTAAAAGGGACATGCCTCTAGACACACATTTAATTTCATTTTTTAAGGTTTAGGTTTAGGGGTATATCATGAAAACACAGAAATATTTGATTACGAACAACACCTTTACCAGTATTTTACCTGATCATTACATGTTCTGCCGTACTGTCCTGTATAACAAATACTTAAATATTCTGAAATAGGTTTCCCCTTTGAAAATGAAAGCCATTTGTAATGAAATAAAAATAAACAACTGCTGAAAACTGTACTATACCTAGTTTATATGTGAAAATTCAACACTCACACGCTATTGCAAATGCATCAAAACGAACATTATGCATAACCCTTTTTGTGAAATACCAAAATTATTAGTGCTTTTATGCACAACATTTATTTAGACAGCTGCTTTATCTGTTTTTAACTTAACATTTAAAGCTTTATGGAACTTAAAACCCTTACCTTTCTCTTTAAATTTCTTCACAAAGGCTGACCTTGACTCAACGACCATTGAAAACGCTGAACTGAACTCAGTTATTCCTGGCTTGAAGTTTCTCATGTCAAGATGCTGCTTACATTCCCCTTGGATGAAGTTCATCTGTAACAACAAGAAAAAAATCTGGATTTCACTCACGGCAACTTCTGCATTGCTTCTTAGATGCATCAGTATTCCTCAATAACAACAAGAAGTCAACAAATGGTTGCATAATTCTACATCAGATTCAAGTCTGATCTATGTTTGAAACATATTTTATTGTGCTTCCATGCAGAATTTGGTAAAAACATTGTACATATCCAGTGGCAGGGTTTGTTTTTTTCGGCTGTTTTTATAACCGTTATTCAGCTATAACCCCTCAAAATGCCATAAGTATGCATGCATTTTTCCCAGCTTGAGTGCGAAAATTCCCAATCTACATTCTGAAAAAAATTCATCAAAATTGCGCACAAATTGACCAAATTATGGACAATTTTGTAATGGAAGTGTATGAGAAAGTGCTTAACCCCTACCCTGCTAAATTTCTATAATGAACTTGTCCATCTTTCAATTTGGACAGTGCCATTAACTGTTAAAGGGGGTGCTAACCAAAATGTAACTGACTGAATGGTAAACAGTACAGATCTTGATCAGACTGTGCAGATGTGCAGGCTGATCATGATCTACACTGGTTGCAAAGGCAGAATCAATTGTGTCCAGCATAATAAGGGTTAAATGCATCCTTACTACATGTATATCCTATAGGACTAAATATTTCCCAATTTGGAACATTTATATGTCAAAATTCCCAATTTTGAGGGTATAGAATTTGTTCCCAAATCAGCTATAAAAAACCTGAGTGGAAATTCAAGTAAGAAGATGAGGTTGTGTGACAGTCAGGGCTTAAGCTAGGCTAAGATTTTAAAGTGGAGAGATTTTAGGGAGAAGTGGCGAGATTTTAGGGAAAACGTGGCAAGATTTTAGCACCATGACATGCAAGCTGAAAAAGGAACTAAATATGCTTAATATAACGTTACTATTTTCATTATTCCCTGTCTTTGTTTACAAAGTCTATTAATTTAAAGTAAATAACAAATCCACTGAAAATGTCAGTGATTCTGTTTTCTTATCATTTTTAACCTTGTGAATCTAATGTGATTAAACTGCAAATTCAAGTTTTTTTTTCACTCTTGCAATGATTGTCCAAACCAAGAAAACCCTTTAAATATGAATACAGTTAAAAAAAGTAAATTCCATATCAGTAGAAAAAAATAAATCAAGCTCCCAGTGCTAATGCACTCAAAGTCAGTCACTTTAAATAACAAGTATGTGAATTAAATACATGTCAATAGCAGTGACATCACCATGACATCACACGGAATACACATCTTCTTTGATATTATTGTGTTTCTAAAGTTTGGGTTTTGAAGAATAGGAGTAAAATTAAGTGGATTTAAGGAAATTACTGGAGCCAAACACGGTAAGATACTTTCTAATGGTCAAAAAAGAATGTGTAAGCTTGTGTAATATAAATCCCTACTGCTTTGTTTTATCAACATTCAGTTTACAAAATAAGTATCACCTTCGCACATCTCCGTAATCTGAAGTAGGCGGAGCTTAAATTATGCCATCGTGTATTCCAGTCAGGTGTCAACAGGACGATAGCGGATAACTGGAGTGTGGATTAAAAAAACCGGGCGACTTGAATTTCGCTTTGATGTTAGATTAGAGCGAAGTGGGGAGCTACAAAGCGACTATTTCGCTCAAGTCGCTCCCTAGCTCAGGCCCTGCTGACAGACTGTTAGACCAGTTTCAATGGTAGATAACGGAAATATTTATACTTTATATCTAGTTATTACTTATAAAGTCACCAAATTTCAATCATATGGCCAAATAAACCTTGCTGCTTATTTCATACATTTATAATTTATTAATTTACATCAAAACAGATAATGATTATGGTACGATGGTACGGACTTGGTCACATAGTGTCAGTCAGCCAGTTTAAGCTCAGTAGGGCACTCGCCCTGAAAGTGATGGGACCCAGGTTCTGATTATACTTTATTCTTACTATAAGAAAAATGGCAAAATGTTCAATCATGATATACAAGAAATATTTTCCCAAAATGAGCACGATCTAATTATTATATCTATGAATTTCCCAATTTTATTTCCTGAATGAAAGCTCTGTCAACACTGAATATGAAACGGATCTATTTATGGAGTCATTATCGCTCATTTTAAAAATACAGAATCCTTTAAAAAATGTCACAAGTTTTCACAAATAAACTCAAGCAGTAGATCTAGTTGTGCACATACCTGCTGAAGAAATCAGCGTAAAAGAATATATGGTTAATGAATCCAAATCGGTCATAGAAGATCATGTTTCTAAAATCATCATGAACAGCGCTACTATCAAGCAGAACAAACTTTAAATAATTCTGACAGTAGAATCTACCTCACAGTGTAGCGAAACAGTGAACAACCCAAACGGAAATAGCGATGTGATTATACGACATACACAGTATCTGGGTTTACACGCCGCTGCTATTTTCATTTATTTTTACACTATAGTGGAGTTGAGGCGTCTTTATCTGTAAGTAGTCAATAGATTATACATTGAAGAGATAATTCGTTTTAGACTTCATCAGTAAGTGTGTTAAGTACCGTCGTTATGTTACCGTAATCAAAAGTAATCACCGACTTCTGTTGAAACTTCAGAAAGTGTCACACGAATAAACAATGTTTTCCCTTCTAGTTGATAATGGACGTGTATAAGATTCATATTAAAGAAGTCCTGCATTGTCAATAAATTGTTCTTAAACACATGCGTTACATGGTATTTATCATTTGCGTAGAAATATACCGATTTCTGTAGTCAATGTGTCATTTCATATTGAACGATTTATTGAAAACTGTCCACAATGATGTGAATGATTTGTTGCGATTTTATTGAAAATTTATAGCTCACAGTATATAAACGAACTGAACCCCAACCGGATCTTGCGAGCGGATTTCAGTGTCAGCCATTTTGCGTCGAGACAGTTGAGTTAAAAATTCGTGTTCATGAGGATACTGCTGAATGATACGTAAGTCAATCTGTATGTATATTGTAGCCAACAAACTTTATTGTTGACTTGTGATACGCAACATTATCATTTTTAGCATTAAGACAATAAAATTCATGAAACTCGCCGCAGGCTAGAACGAGATCAGCACTACACACGAAAGAAAATTGGGTTTTATCAAGTTTAGATTGGTTGAACACGGAGTTTTGAGTTTGTACCGCTGCAATTAATTAATAACAAAAGGTATTGTGGTTATTTGTAATATGAATGAACGATTTTGAACATAAAAACAAGATTTAAAGCCGGGGTGTAAAATAGGCCTACTGTACGTTTCTTGCCGGTGATTCTGAACCTCGCTTGTGAGTTTACGCGATTTATCTGTACCATGTCTTGGGAGTATTTTCAAAGATTCTGTTCGCTTCTTGGGAGAAGAAATTTATTATTTAAAGCATTTTTTGTTTATTTTTAGGCAAAATGGAAGAATTCAGCTGCATAAACTGCAAGTTATTGACAACAAACTTCAGCGATATCGTTTTTCACAATCTGGAAACCCATGAAGAAAACAATCTAAAGATCAAAATTTCAAAATTCGTCTCAAAAAGAAAGGAAATTATTTCGTACTCAAAAGACTTCAAAATTATTCCAAAAGATTTAAAAACACTCAAAAAGGACTTTAATTCCAAATGATGACATAAAAACAGTGAGAGTTTCAAGGCTAGAAGACGTTTCGTCCATTAAAAAAAAGCTCCAAAACCAAAAACACTAGCGGTAAATTTTATGGGGCTAAAACGGTCCATTGACCTCGTAGATAAGTGTAAAGTTGCGTGGGCAGTGTTTCATATTTCATTACTACCCATGAAAAAACTCAATAAAACCGAGTCTGCTATTTTCTGTATATTGTTTGAGGTCTTTGCTTTCGAAAGATCTACATTTATTTGGAATTCAGCCTGTAGTAGTACTGGACACTTGCATCAAATCTTGAACCAGTACTTTTTTGTCAAACGAGAGGATATATTTCGGTAAAATTGCTTGACAGAGCTATGGACCGCGATGGTATGAAAATTTCCACTGACCTTGAAGACATATGGGAATTTTTAAGCAAATGCCTGCAGTAGAGTTTAATATTTGAACCTGCAAGCACACCTCGGATAAATAGTTTATAACTGCAAAAGGGGGTAATTCAGTAAATATGCCTGACACAGTTATGTGTCTTGATGGTATGACACTGCCCTTCGACCGTTTCATTGAATTACATTCAGCAGTACTGAAGACATGAAGTGGCATGCAAAACTTGAACCAGCATTTCTATGTAGAAAGGGGATCAGTCAATCAAATGCTGGCAAGAGTTATGGGACTTGATGGCAAGATACTGTTGACCCCGAAGACATGTGCGAAGTTTCAACCAAATACCTTCAGTTTTCTTGAAGATATAAAGTTTCATGCAAAGCATTCAGCAAAGCATTACGCCGACGTCAACACAAACGACGATGCATGAACACATGTAGAATAGCTCAGACTATTCGTTGAATCGTCGAGCTAAAATACAAAAGAACAATGGTTGCAAATGTAGAGGAGACATATAACTAGTAGTTATTATATCATATCAAGATATAATTTCTCTTTCCATAATCAATTACCAGCTTCATGTAAATATTTTTGTTTCTAGGTAGGGATGCGTTTAGGCAATAACCAGTCATTCTATGTGCAGCTAAATGCTTAACATTACTTATAGTATATAAAGTACCAGAAAACAACTTTAGATGCACCATATAACTGTTTGTTTACACAGTAACTTCACATTCGGTACAATAAAAGACAAAAAGTGGATAAAGACCAATGGAAATCCCCCTACGTGACTCGCAAGATATCGTTCAGTGAACTCACAAGTGAGGTACAGATCATTAGATTGATATTTGCAAGACGGGTTCAGTATTCGAACAGTCGCCTTGTTTACTTTCCATAATTTTGTACATAACGAACATGTCCTGGTAGGTATATGTCGCCGGTTTAGTGAAGGAAATACATTAAACAACATTTTAAAAACGAGTATTGGTATAGATAAACGATTTTATGCATAAAATTCCTTGTGTAATCGGCGAGTGTTGAAATAAACGTAACACGCTGAGAAGAGTACAGCATTTTATCGGCAATTATAGGACGAAAGCTGGTAAAGACTGAATTTATCCGGAATGATAAAGTATTTCTTGATATGATACAATCGTTTACATACCGCCTCAGCATCATTGCAACAAGTTGTTTCCCAGTGGGCACAACAACGTTGAAACAACGTCAGACTTAAACGTTGAAACAACGTTTAAATATAGTTGGATTTGAAAGGTAAAATGACGTTGAAATTTCAACGTTGAAACAACGTCAGGATTTCAACCATATTTCAACGTTGAAATATGGTTGAAATCCTGACGGTTGGTGGTTGAAATATGGTTGAAATCCCGACGGTTTTTCAAATTTGAAATATGACGTATCTTAAAAGACAATTTTGTGATGCATTATAATGATGTCTTTATGAAAAGAAAAAATAAGGCATTAATGTCTGTTTTAAATGTGAATTCCAACCATAATCCGACGAATATAAAAGAACTGGTATTTTAGGCATTGTTTTTTTTTATTTATCTAGCACTTGTAATCAGCATGTATATTTTCTGATCTTTATTTCATAGATCTGTGACCGTCTTTTATCTAAATAACATAGTAAGTCCATTAATAGCTTAGTTCTCAAAATCTTCATCACGGCAAAACAACTTGACCTGGTATCACCTGAAATGTATTAAAGGATTTGAGTGTTTTACAACTATCATTTAAAATTTTCATGTAAATTAAATAAAAATGCAAAAACAGTGATGATGAATAAAGTGCTGATAAAACAATTAATGGATGCATTTATAATATTATTAACATTTTCTGATTTAAAAGCTATATCCCCTCCAAGTTTTTAAGTATGAGTCGATTTTAAAGAAAAATGCAGATTAAAAAAAACTAATGATATTAAAGTACATACACGTCAGTCTTTTAAATATAATATTATTAATGAATATAATTACTAAGTTATGATAATGTTTAAAGTATTGTACTCACTTCCTCTGCACCATTCTTTTGTACATGATGTATAAACAGCTAGCTTAAACCTCTATCAGACTAACTGAATTAATGTGTAAACTAATACCAGGAAACAGGCGTGACTAATAGATAACATGTGTAGAGAGAGATGGACCTTTGGTTACCATGGTAACAAACGTGTTATAAATTTTCCCAACAAATCCCAGTATAATCATCCCGAATATTTTAAAATGTATGAATATTATTATTAAAAGTAATTAAACCATTTCGAAATGAGCTAGACAACACCCAAATTACAATAACAATGAAGAACATTTTTCGGGAAGTGCAAAAGTATCATCTACAAGTTTTAGTCCATTTTCATGAATTTTGGAACGCTATTAAATACACTGTATTTTGAAAATACAGTAACAAATTTTTTACCTGTCAGTTCTATAATGAATTAAGGAAATTATCAAACCTTTGAACCAACATATCTATCTAATTTCATATTTTCCCCCAACAGTTTAGATACATGTTCATTTTTCGTGGAAAATTAAGGTAGATTTCTTATACTACATAGGTATTTGTAGATGCTACTTGAATTATGTTTTGTTTCAAACTAAATGAATCGGCAAGACAATGCATATATATATATATAGTTTATATCTCTGACATTGGTCAGATATCAACGATTTTTCAACGTTGAAACAACGTCGTAATTTCGACCATATTTCGACGTTGAAAGATTAACCTTATTTCAACGTTGAAACAACGTTGATTTTCGACAACATCTCTTCGTTGAGAGTTCGACGTTGAATCAACGTTGGATCAACGTTGTTTTATGACCTGACCATATTTCAACCAAATTTCAACGTTGAAATGACGTCGTGTGCCCGCTGGGTTATAATTATTTAGATAGTCCCACCTATTTTCGTCAATCGGATCCTGAAATATGCTCGCAAGATCCGGTTGGGGTTCAGTTCTTTTATATACTGTGATATAGCCTTCATTATGAGTGGTATTACAACATATGCATCATGCTTAGCATTTTAAAAATCTAATAAATAATTTTAAAACACTTTCTCACTTTTTTTCCTTTTCTCATGTTATTCTGACTAAGCAGCTTTTGTTCGAGTGTTGTTAATTTAGACTGCATAACTTGCCTAAGCGGGGCCTCCGTGGCCGAGTGGTTAAGGTCGCTGACTTCAAAGCACTTGCCCCTCATCGATGTGAGCCTCACTCGGGACGTTGAATTCTTCATGTGAGGAAGCCATCCAGCTGGCTTACGGAAGGTCGGTGATTCTACCCAGGTGCCCGCTCGTGATGAAATAATGCACGGAGGGGCACCTGGGGTCTTCTATTAATTATCATTTTATTTGATCTTTTGAACCAGAAAATATAAAATAGGGCCTATGATAGATCTAGATTTTTATAGATCTACTGATATATATTCTGTTGAGAAAACGAGTGTTGTTGCATGTGTTAAATCATATATCCAGGATTCCAGTAAATAATTTCATTAGAGTAATACCAATTCTAGAAAAATTGCCCGAAGTAATTTATTTTATTTCTCAAATTCATAATTATCACCAAAAAATTACAAGTTTATATAAAAAGTAGCAAAAATGGTGAAAATCTGAAGGTTATAACAAAAAATGTACTTATTGACCTTTGACCTAACTATGACTCTTAGAAGGCGACAGCACCCCTGAAACTTTTCCAATTTTTATAAAGTTAACAATGAACATGGCTGTCTGGCATTAACAAAAAATGCCATCAAAGGCAATTTCTAGGCCTTTTTTTGATATATAGGCATACTATTTATTTTATGAATACCAAACAAATTCTTATTACACAAGTCAAGGTTTTGCTATATACTTCAATAAAAGATTTTCATCATGACTGTGTTAATTTAATATTGATTCTTTTGCGTAATTTCTCCATCGTCTTACCGAGTACAGAGTTGTTCATGAGTTTAAAAAATCTTTTCCAAATGAATTCTTTGCTTTAGATCTTCTTTGAGTATTAAAATCAATATATCCTTTTAACCAAGGACTTTCCTCAAAAGTTAATATTCTATGTGTTTTTGTTACTTTTAATCCTAATTGTGCATATAATTTGAAAGCCATTTGTCTGGTATTTTATTTTTACAGGAGCTAAAGGATAATCATTGTGAAGATCATGTAATTTTTTTGGATATTCAAGATCACATTCAATTATAATGTTAGTTTTACCTTTTGCAATTAATTTCTTATATTGTTTTAAAGATACCCATTTAAAATTTCCAGAGGGCAAAGGTCGGCACATGGCCCAACCGTAAAGATTATTGGCATCTAAGTACATAATGCATTTAATGTCTAATTTCGGATTATAGTTTTTCATATATTTATTGTTTGCTCTGCTGTAACGATTAGCTATATAACTCATTCCTCCCTTTTCAATAAAAAGATACATATCAATATCAGTGATTAAGTCCAGGTTTATTCCAGTCATTTTTAACATTGCATCCCATGCTATACCAGGTCTATTAAAATAATGACAAGGATCAAGTTTATAATATTCCAAACACAGTTTCCTAAAATTTTCAAAAAACATCAGCTAAAAGTAATACGTCAGTTTTTAAATATAGATCATGATATTCTCCAATTGTTTTGATTTCAAATTTATTCCAAACATTTTAGCATGTTCATATTCGTTGTCAGATATGTGTGTGTCGTTTAAAATTGAATAAAACTTTTCTTTAGGAGGTAATTCTGTTTCTTTGAATTTTTTAAATGAATCCATGTAATCATATGGATAAATACCATTTTTTTACTCATTGTACTTAAATTCTGGAAGTTATCGAATGATTGAGACATAAATTGAAAACTATCTATAAAAATCAAGTCACTTACCATAAATGCCATATATCTTTCCATATTGTTAGGAATAACATCTATTTCTTTCTTAAATTTTCCTATTTGTTGCATAACAAAATGGCTATCATAACCTCTTAAATTTTGAAAAACAACATGAATTTTGTGTGTTAGTCTAAAATTAATATTACATTCTGAGTGAGCACTTCCTCTAACTTTTCCTGTAATATGACAATGATCTCTTACTTTAGTTTCATTTTCCTTATATTCTTTTCCACAAATAAGACAAGAGGTTTTGTTCTTTAAATAAAGCTTCATCTTTTTTAGACATTTTCAAATCCTTGATAAAGTTTTCATTAAATATATCCATACAATATTCTTCTTCCTCAAGCATTTTTTCAATAAACTTATAAACTGCATTAGGACCTCTGTAAACTTGTGTCAGTTTAGTATATTTATCATCATAACAACAAACAACTGTATAACCGTAACCACAATCTATATGTTTTTGATATGGTTCAGTAAATAAAGATTCAGGTGACGGCAAAGCAGTTGATACTTTCTTAGTTATTGATTCAAAATCAGCATAAATTACAAAAGGTACGGCTAATCCTTTGTGATAATTTTTAAAATGTATTTTAATTCCCTCTTTTGGCATTTGTTACAGCTTGAACACCATTAGTAGCTAAACAGTTTGGAATATGTTCATTTAATATTCTTATGTCAAACATTTCGTTGTTATGGAACGCCGATACTGCATTGCACTGTAATGTATAAATCTATATGGCAAGTCTAGTACCATGTATGAAATATGTTATTGTAATTTGAAATTAATTGTGTGCCAGTCTTTAGCACATCTAAACAGCGTCCGTTTTGGTGTATGGCATTTGATGTTATATTGATGCCAACTATGGTATAACGTTTGATTGCATTGAATTTTGTTAATTTGTAGTTGTAAATAATAGCTGCAGTTTATCATTTCCGTATCTATAATGTTTCATCAAACTTCATATCTTTTTCATACTACAACTTTAGACTTTTAAATTATTAATTTTAGAAATAATGAAAGTAATAAGTGACGTATTTTAATCACGTGACGTATGAACTTAATAGCACATATATTTTGTATAAGTAGCACGTACTATTTATGGGAGCCTACGGTGGTATGGTGTACCCAAAGGAGCAGTTTTATGCCCTGACTTATTTGTTTTGTTTTGGTGCTTACCATATGTTATATATTTTAGCTTCTTCCGCCAGACGATGTTTTCCTGGTGATGATGTCACAACCCGGAAGTACAATTATACCCGAGTTTCATTTGTCTTCACTCGCCTGGATGTGATTTTCCCAGCGCAGAGCTTTCGTCCCATGGTTGTGCCGTAAACCGCAAAGACGACGATTTTTGTTATCCTCTGAAGTCAGCTCAGGGATGCAATCACCTACCATCATAGGGAGCCAAAACGGAGTCAACGTATTCACGGTTTAAAGGGACTTTACTTGAAGATATGTTATATTTTTTTTGTGCTACTTAAAGTTCGAAACTAACTGAAACAACTGTGCCACGTCACGTTACAACGGAACTGTCAGTGTTAGAACTTTGTATCTAAAGATACTGAACTCTGATTTTTTTTTCTTTCTTATAATCAGTTTTTTTTTTCTATTTATCATTTATTCTTTGTTAATAATCATTTTATGTAAATAAATTTGTAAATATTGTAAAGGGTGTTGATTTGTTCTGATAGTTATTGTCGCCGGTACGTCCATCCTTGTCACAAAGTCTTTTATCCAAACATAATGGTTCATCTTATCTTTATTAATTAACAACATGTCACAGTGTTCTTCATACTGATTTTTTGATATGTACAATGGATAAACATTATTATCTTCATAACCAAATATATTAAATGAAATATCATTCTGGGTTTCAATTTTAGGTATTTGATTTATTGTAACAGGAAATTTTATTCCTTTATAATTGAGTTTTTCTATATGTTTTGTATAATTTGAAATACTTTGAGGGTTTTTTCAACAGGAAATTTGTAAGCTAAATGACACCATCTAATACATTCATTATCATGCTCATTCTTTATATTTATCAATCCTTTCATTGAATTTTGCAATGGTTTTGGTAATTCTAAATACCTAGAAGCAGCCAGCGGTCCGTATTTATATCTATCTAATATATAATGAGCATCAACTGACTCTATTCTCCGGCCACTTCCTTCTGAAATCCAAATACCAATCCTATTTATTATTTCTTCAAAAGCTTGACGTAAAGTGTTTTTTATTTGAGATTTTCTCATAATAATTAAAGGCTTTGATTGAAAATAAGCTGATTTATATATTGTATCTGTTTGACTAATTTTTGCAAAAGTTATTTTAAAAACAACATTTATTTTTATACCTTTTAAAGTTTTAAGTTCAGATTTAAGAATATCAAATGATTCTTCTATAGTTAAATATAGTTGATTTTTTGAATCTTGTCTTAGAAATAGCTGCCGGTTTCTTTTTGCCACGCCGGTATTTGGCAAATTCAGTCCATATTTATACGCGCTTTACAAAAATGAAAATTGCCTTAAATTGTTACATTAACCCACCTATTTTAAAGTTAGTATGTTTTGATATAATATCATTACTAGTTTTTTGTAAATAAGTACGAGAAAATTGAATTTCCCATGGCAAGAAAATACTTCATTGCAATTATTTTTTCATTTTTCTTAAAGAGTGATTCGATTACGGAGGTTGCACGTTTCGCCTATGTATTCCTGTTGACATACCTGGCCCCGATTTCACGAAAAAACTTAAGTAATTACTTAGTTAGGCCTAAAAAAATTCTTTGTTTCCGGTAACATGCTCAAAAAAATTAGGGTAGATAGGTCGTTTTTTTTTTTTTGGAATTTTTTTTTATTAAGGGAGACTTTTCGGGAATTATTTTTGTCAAATAATGAATGCAAATAAGGGGGTTATGCCTTTAGAGCGTCAGTAAGTTGATTTCTAACATCACTGGACATGTTTAAATCATAAAAAGTGCAGTTTTGCAACTTTTTTTTAAAAAGTTGAAAAAAATATTCTCCAAGGCCATAAAAACATTTAGGGTCAGGCCAAAAATTTAGGGTAGGTCGGGATACCGGAAACAAAGATTTTTTTTACGCCTTAAGTCTGTTATTTCAAAATTATGCTATTGCTTAATTTATTGTTGTTTCATGTTGATTTTGTCTATAACAATGTATTTGTAGCTAAATTATACTATGGTTAGTAGGTTTTGCCTGCAGTACTTATTTCAGTCAAGCAAATATCACATTTCTACTTAAGCACGATATAACGAACTTAAGTATTTTCTTAAGTATATTTCTTTTTTTTTATATACTTCGTTTCCAGAACTGTTGTCTTTTAATTTATGAAATAGTCATATACGGTTCTGTTATAGGTGAAAAAGTCAACATTAAAGACACATAAAGAGCAAATACAGGCATTTGAAATAACAGACTTAGCTAAATAATTACTTAAGTTTTTTCGTGAAATTGGGGCCTGGTATATAATGACGTTTATTATGTTCTTGACATCACAGGAAATGTTTTGGTTTACTTTAAATGTATGTCCACATTTAAACGTGTAGGCTTCTCCTTCTAAGAGGTGTTTACATAACCCGCAATTGGATCGGTTACATTTGCTTACTTTTGGCGATGCTATATTTTCAGAAAATTTCGCTTTTGTAAGGAGCTTTTTTAAGATTGGAGGCTGTCTCTTACTTTAATTATAGTGTACCTTGATATAACAGACTTGATCACGTTTCAGAAAATTAGGGTCATTCATAATTTTCCCAAATATTTTTGGATTACGCGGGTTATATGTACTGATGTATGGAAGAGTGTCTGTTCCATGTTCTTCTCTTGTTGTTGATATAATTTCTTCTCGGTTTAGGTATTTGGCTTTCTGGATGCCTGCTGTGATTAAATCATCAGGAAATTTTTGTGTTCGTAGATATTTCCTTAGCTCGTCAAATCGTTTTATCAACGTTGATTCATCTGATACAATAACCCTAAGGCGTCTTGCTAAGGAAAACGGTATACTTATTTTCGTATGTTTTGGATGGCATGACTGAAATAAGAGATATGTTTTACTATCGGGAGGTTTATAAAATATATCAGTTTCTATTTTTTACCGTGTTTGATCACCATACAGTCTAGGAAATGTAGGCGTTCTTTGTTTTGTTCGATAGTTAATTTGATACTTTCATTCAGGTTATTTAGTATCTGATGCAAGGTTTTTAGTTCCTCTTTAGTTTTCCTCCAAAGAATGCAACAATCGTCAAGGAATCGTTTCCAATCATTCTTGAATGATTTCATGAATTCTGTTCCAAACCGGGGCCTCCGTGGCCGAGTGGTTAGAGTCGTTGACTTCAAACCATATGCCCCTCATCGATGTGGGTTCGAAACCTCATTTGGGGCGTAGAATTCTTCACGTGAGGAAGCCATCCAGCTGGCTTACGGAAGGTCGGTGGTTCTACCCAGGTGTCCGCTCGTGATGAAATAGTGCACGGAGGGGCACCTGGGGTCTTCCTCCACCATTAAAGCTGGAAAGTTGCCATATGACCTAAAATTGTGTCGGTGCGACGTTAAACCCAACAAAATAAATAAATAAACTGTTCCAAACTATTTCCGATTTCTATGTATAGTTTTTGTTCTAGATAGCCAATAACCAGTGTTGCGTATGTTGGCGCAAACTTCGTGCTCATTGCTGTGCCCTTGCTATGTCTATAGTGTTCGTGTTTGAACACAAATGTATTATTTTCCAAAATGAATGAAACTGACTCACAAATAAATTCTTTTGTAAATCGTTTTGGCATTTCATCTGTATATTGGGTCAGCCAATATGAAATTGCCTCCTGTCCTAAAGTGTGCGAGTATTACATTGTTTATGATAATCGAGCGGTCTGATCTTTCACAGACTGAACTAGTTCTGCGTGACATATTTCCACTCTTTTATGAAAATATAAGTCACACTACTACATTGTTATGAATTTCAAATTAGGCGATACGACATCTATTCCATGTAAATGTTAACGACCTTGTTTAAATGCACTTTCGTCTGCAAGTTTCAGTTTCCATTGATCTTTTGAAACTTCAGCGTTAACAATTTTTTATTTCATGTTTCTTTCCTAGGTAATTTTCATGGAAAAGCAAATTAATTTACTCTTATTCCGTTGTGCTTGCATAAAGCTTTCTGATAAGCTGAACTGTGTCTATAAACTGTGTCGGTATCATGATGTAACAACCGACCATGTCTTAAGTGGATTCTATTACTATTCTAATCTAGATTGTGCAGCTAGAGTATATATTTCGTTCGCTCCAGTTGCAAAATTGTCGAAACACGTCATCATTTCATCATTTCAAAATTAATTTAAAGAAAAGGAAAACCCTAATGTATAGAATCACAATGAACATAATTATAGTGTTTCTGGATCCCGACGATATTTACACTGATCATCCAATGATTTTACACGCATACTTCCAATGCTTCCATGACAACATTCCTTTCAACCGAGAAAATTAAAACAAATGCAAAATACGACTGTACAATAACTGTGATAACAATGCACAAATATAGAAAAGGTACCGCGTAGTCCAAAGGGAAATAATAATAACTTAATAGTACACATATTTATATAGGAGCTGTCTCGCTTTAATCAATATAATTTCGGTAATTTCAGATTACATGTTTAAAATGTTCGTCTGTTATGTAATGATACAGTTATATCTGTACTTAAAGACAACATGTAACATCCTTTGCATTAATTACTACTAATTAAACAGTTACATTGTATGTTGGTACCTTGACTACATGTAACTAATGACTTCTTTTTTGACTTTACGTAGTGTTATATGTAATAATAGAATTCTTGCTCCTCCCTCCATTAAATAATTTATACATCCGAAGGAATTAAGGGTTATAATAAAAAACACAAAAAAGTGTATAAAAATACTTTCTATAAATTTACTGATCAAACTTTCAAATCTCTGACACATATCTTAGATAATATTATTGAGAATAAAACAACAAGAAATCAAAATTTCTGATGTTCATAACACATTCTGTAAATTTATATATTACATATATAATAAAGTTTTCTGGTAAATAAATTGTTTGTGTGTTATGTATGTGTTATGATGATGATTAGCATTTATACTAATTGTAAGTTAAATTTATATGCTTATGCATGTGCTATATTATTTGCAAATAGATATTAAGAGTTCATACATGTATCTACATAATGTTCAAATGTATAAAAAAAGATTAGATTTGAAAAGAAGAAATTATGTTTATTCTTATATTATGCAGTTTGTAGAACAGAATTTCTTCAATGTAACCTTAACCTAGGTAAAAGATATAACGCCTCTCCTGTTTGTCTCTTACTATGAAATGTGGAAAACAAGATTGAACAGTTCCAATTAAATCATGATGTTAAGATTTTCCACAACAAATGTACATGTGATGTTGGTAGATATCAAAATAGAAAGCTCACTTCATAGTTAAAATGCTAGGAACTATTGAAATGTCTTTATTTATAAGCACCGTTGAGTAGATATCTGCTTTTCAAAGATACAATTTTAAACAAAATTATTTATTGTCTCTTATCAAAGATACAATTTTAAACATAATTATTTATTGTGTCAGATAAAGTTTTGAATGACAATAACATAATTATAGTGTTTTGTAACCCATAGGTACATTGTATTTTCATGGATCATCCAAGGAATTTATCCACATACTTTCATGACAGCAGTCCTTTCAACTATAAAAATTAAAAGAAAATGCAAAAATGATTCAGTTGTATCTGTGCTTAAAGACAACATGCGAACAAAGACATCATTGGCACTGATTAGTAGTAGTTAAACAGTTACATTGTATTTTGGTTCGTTGGCTACATGTAATTAATGAGGGCCTTTTGACTTTCCCTAGTGTTATTTTTAATAACATAATTCTTGCTCTTCTAACAGGTGAAGGGAGAGGAGGTATTGATGCTGCTCAGCCCCGGGTCGTTAGCTCAAACCAGACTGTGGTCACAACCACACATAATTCGGCGCCAGTATTGGTTTCCAAGGCAACATTAACGAGAGAGGAAGGAATACACTTGACAATTTCATACAATCTTGCTAAAATAAAGGTAAATCTATTAACCAAACAAAAATAAATTAACTGTTACTGTAGAAAATGAAAATTAATTATTATATATTTAAATTACTGCCTTTAATTATGTTACCAGTTATTGTTTTGGGGGGAATACCTATGATAATATTTTTACAAACTCACATACGATTATATTCTTCTCTGTGTGTATTCTAAATTGTGCAGCTCTTGGCAAGAAGCTCATTTTAAAACAGGTAACACAACTTTTTATGTCGTCTAATTTTGAAGATATGATAGATGTCAGGAATTTGGCTTTAAAATTTGAGGTCAGGAAACATTGAAACAGAACAAGTGCATATCTAATAGTAAATGTAGTAACAAGTACTACTCTAATGGATGTTTAAACTGCAGTCATTATGTATATTTAATACCTAACTGCCAAGAGTAGAAGTAAACAAAAGAGTACGTAGCAGCATCTGAAATAATATGGATACAAATCACAAAAGACCGGATGTTGCAAGATACAACTGTACTTCTTTATATTTATGAAGAGAAGTGTTGCAATCAAAAGTAAATTGAAATCATTTTGATTACATTTTTACCTCAATCCACCAAAAGAATGTGAAAAACTGTCATATTCTTTTAACAAAATATTTATCTAAATTCACAATGCTTTCTGCTTTAACAAATACAAAATATCAGCTATAACACTTTTTAATTTAGACATGTGTCTTAATCTCAAAGAGTACTGAAGCAGAACAAATCAGGTTAAATGGAAGATGCTACTAAACTACCCACTTCTAAGTATCTGTTTTTAAACAACAGATTTTACAGTGATATTTTCTGTCTCAGATATTGTAAGAACAATAATTAAAATATAAACTTTCAATTTCCAAAATTTTATTTCTTTAATGTTAGTAATGTTGTACTTGTAATGAGAAAAATTAATGTAATGTTCCTGGACCCCACTGGAAATAAGTGTTTGTACTTTCATCAAATGTAATTACATCTAAACACACAAACTGTCATGATCACCGTCCGTTCATCTTTGACCATCCATCCAGATGTAAAATTATACTTCAGTTTGAATGGTGTATGATTGATTATACTTTACACCTGATTTAGAAGATGGTAGCGATAGATTTGATCGGTTTCTATTAATTTAACAAGGAACATATGTGGTTGTCTTATTGTAACTACATGTATTTCCGTTACAGTTACTTGAGATGCAATAATGATCTAAGCAACAGTCATTTACTTGTGGAAATTTTTCAATTATTTGCAATATACATGTTTTCAATCCTTTAATTTTTTCCTTTACTGTTAAATTATTATCATTATCAATAGATATTACTAATAGTATTCTTTTGCATTAAAAAGACAGCTACCAATAACAATGCATAATACAATTGTACAACAATTAACGGTAAAACACAGATATGTATTTTTCATAATAAAAGCGTACCGTACAGTCTAAAGGGCAATAACAGAAACTCAATAGGCGACATATTTTCACACGGGTTATCTCACTTTAATCAATACAATACCTCTTTTCCACTGAAAACTGCTTGTTAAACAAATACAATTTAATTTGATATCTTGACTACATGTAAATACTAACAGTTATTTTGCTTCTCTGGTGTTAAGTTGAATATTTTTTTCCTTCGCTTGAAAAGGAGGAGTGGTCTAGTGGTTAAGATGTCGACTAGTCTATCCCGGTATCGTGGGTTCAAGCTACACAGGGGTCATGATAACAACACGTATTTTCCAGAAAACAGACTCGAGAGTGGTTCAAATATGCTTGAAGTATTTATCAAAAATATTAAAAATGAATTGGTCTATTAAACTGAATTAATTGCAAAATTAATGTCACTCTGTAAATTGAAGATGCATAAACACCTAGCAATCAAACAATGAATACATATTAAAGGAATCATGCAGTCCATACCGCTTTCTGCTAGTGTAAACATGTGTTATCTCATGTTAGAATAATTTAATGACGTGTATACTGCACCATCACTAGAGCATAGACTGATATGTGGATTCAGTAAAAATGGATTCCTCCTATGTTGTCGTCTGCTATATACTCGTTTTATTTAATTTGCTTTCACAAATAGAGCTACATTTGGGTACCAATTACGAACAAAAAAGGACAAAAAACTGGAACCACTTTCCATAAAAGTAAAACCATCAACGAAAATCTGTTCATAAATGTCTCTACGTTTATCGCCCCTTTGTGTTGACTGGTTCAATCCGTGTCCAAACATTGGGAAACCGCCTCGGTAGCCTAGTGGTAGAGCGTCCGCTTCGAGTGCGGGAGGTCGTGGGTTCGATCCCCGGCCGCGTCATACCAAAGACGTAAAAATGGTACTAGTAGCTTCCTCGCTTGGCGCTCAGCATTAAGAGGATAGTGCTAGGACTGGTCAGCCCGGTGTCAGTATAATGTGACTGGGTGGGGTATCATGCCACGTGTCTACGGCGTGATATTCCAGTGAGGCAGCACTATAAAGTTGGGCATTGTGCTCACTGCTACAAGTAGACACCGGCGTTTATATGACTGAAAAATTGTTGCAAAAGACGTTAAACCCGAACACACACACACACACCAAACATTGGGGTTTCAGTGTATTGGACTTTTCATTGTATCATAGCTCGGTATTTTTTTCTTAACAAATCTGGTGCAGGTAAATCGTATACACTGAGTGCAGGGTGCGGTAACTAAAATTGTGCAGATATTAAATAACCGCACGCTAGTTACCGCACTGTTGGAGAGGAAAGTATGCCAGCGTGTATGGACGTGTCTCTAACAGCAGTTATTGGCAAACTGCTTCTTAATGGTGTGTTCTTCATGTTTCCCCAAAATTCAGTAAGAACCCGGTTCTTATTTCATAATTTTTAACTGACAGGTTTAATTGGGAAGGTCATGATAAGACCACAATCAAGTGATAAAGGCAATTTATTTATCAGACTCAATTATTTGTGGTGTACTTTACAGGAATGCAGTGACATACGACATATTATGAAGTGTGAAAATATTTAATTAAACATTTCACTAAAAGAGCTAGCTAGGGAACAAATAACTGTTTTAATTCTTTGCTCAACATAATCCTTTGAAACAAACTGAAAACAGTCCGTCATTTTGCTAGACATTCACATCTGTTTTGGCTCCAAATTACAGACAAAATAAATGATGGAATTCACACTCAGCTTACCTCTGAAGACACAAATTTGTTTGACAACAGCAATTTCATGGTTAATTAGGAAGGTCAGATTTCTTCACCCCCACATATTTGCCAATAACTAGGTAAGACGTTCTGATAACCGGGCTTCGCCCGGTTATCAGAACCTCTTACCTATACACAGCCAAGTGTATTTATTGATTTTCTACGCTCGCAATGGTTCATTTTACCTGAACTTTAAATACTCACTGAACTGCTGTATATTGCAATGTGGAACGCCTGCTGAACTACCATATATGGATGGCTATGATACAAAATACTCGGGGGCTACGCCCCTCTCGTACAAATCGTTTACCCTCGAGTTTCAATGCTCTTTCTATTACTTAATCAACATTGTAAGATAGCCCACACTGCTATAAATAAGAGCTCGCAGTGCACCATCACTAGAGCACAGACTACTCTTTTCTGCTAGTGTAAACATGTATTATCTCATGTTAGAACAATCTAATGACGTGTATACTGAACCATCACTAGAGCATAGACTGATCAGTGGATTCAGTGAAAATGGATTCCTCCTATGTTGTCGTCTGCTATATACTCGTTTTATTTAATTTGGTTTACTTTCAATATAAAACTGAAAAATAACCAATAAATACACATTGAAATAACAAGTAGGGCTACATGTGGATACCAATAACGAACAAAAATAAAAAGAAAAAAAGTAAAAAAAAAACCTGGAACCACTTTTCATAGAAGTAAACCATCAAAGAAAATCGTTACATATATGTCTTTACGTCTAGCGCCCCTTCGTGTTGACTGGTTCAAACGGAGTCGAAACATCGAGGTTTCAGTGTATTGAACTTTTCATTAATCAACATTGTAAGATAACCCACACTGCTATAAATAAGAGCTCACAGTTAGGTATTTTTTTCCAATAGGGACTATTTCAAGAGATGAAAAACTTAAAGCTACTTTTTACAATAAACATCGATCATTGAATAACAAATACTTTAACTAATTTATTCATGTAATACAAACAATAATTACATGCTACTTTAAGAAAGTATGAAATATAAATGAAAACACTAGTTACATCAAAAATACTCTTGTGACAATCCCCGAGCATAGCTGTCGCTAGATGATATCGCATAGTTAGGTGCAATCAATACTTCCTTCTAGATTATTGATTTACAACTGTTTTGCTACTATGTCAAGGACATTGCATTATGCGTAATATGTGCACTTTGATTTATTACATTTAGTTATTGTTCAGCAACTTCCTTGTAAGTCCCCGTTTTGTAAACCTGCTTATCAATCTTATAACCTTAACAAACAAATGCACCACCAAGTGTTCATGCCATTCAAATTGACAAAACTTGAAACTTAAAAAAAAAAAAAACAATGTTAGGCGCTCATATTTGTACCATATCACGTACTACATAATTGTTTTAATAATTCGGTGAAGACATAAACAACAATTTTAAGATCCACGTGAGAAATATAAACATGTTTTATCTGCCATGATATTTCGGCTTAAAAGACTTAATACGCTGATATTCAAAATGAATTGGTTCGTAATCAGAACACGATCAACGTTGCATTAAATAATCCAAGTTGAAACTTTTTATTAACGGATGAATATAAAGATATATGGTATGAATCTCTTTCGAAAGCTATCATCCTCTATTCCCACTCTATGCTCACTCTTTCTTGAAGCTGAATCTGTGTTTCATGCAGAGTTCAAACTAGACATTCCATGTCCAGCGAGGATTCGAACTAGACAATCCGTGTCCCAAGTAGGCTTTAAACTAGATGATCCGTGTCCTATGTAGGGTTTAAATGTACGCCAGTATAATTCTATATAAAAAAAGTTTTTCTTCAGTGACTACTTGGGACTTATACAATGACAAATAGACAATTTGAGCTCTGTCAATATAATGCCCAGCTCTGCGATATTGTTAGTCTGTCATCTTTCACTGCATATAAGAGCTAAATAAATGTTAACTTTCGAGATTTTTGTCACGAAAGTATGATTTCATTTAAAAAAGAGGACAGGACAACTTAGGTGAAGAAGAGCGCAAACTAGACTTTCGGGTCGACAGGATCATAATTACAGCTCAGCAATTTGTGGTATATAAAAATATTGTCAACCATATATGCGTTAGTAGAGTTCTATCAACGGTATTTCTCTTTATTGACTATTTATGACTTAATCAATATTATAAGTGATTTTGCTCTGAGTTATAATACATAACTGTATGCTAATGTCAGATATATTTTTCAAACACTTCGACAACTGCATCTGTTTTTTTCCTGTATTTCATTTTCTTACTGATATGTTCAAACATGAACTGTAACGTATACATTTACATATACAAAACCAGTTTAATCATATATTTGATTACTTAGAAAAAAATATGAAGAACATAACAAAACACATTTAAAACTGTTTATAAAAGTAGCAGCCATAATGGTAATTGTTTGTATAATTTCTGTACGAAAATTGGCTCCATGTCTGACGAATTCAGGCTGTCCTAACGTCATGTTAATACTATTTGTTTCAAGGTTATGTAAAGTATGTTTAATTAGATTAATTACCACTCAGATCGTGAATATTTGAGTATTTTCTACATGTAAGCTGTAGAAAACAGCACTAAGATAGGTAATCCTCTTCAAATGGGACCATATCAAAGCATGAAAAAATTAATACATATATTTACCACAAATGCTGAAAGTTAAATTCAAAAATTCTTTCAAATTGTTTTTCATATCGTTAACACAAAAAAATTGGTACCTAAAAAGGTAGAGTTATTGTAGAAACGCCAGTAACAGGATAGATACTAATGAGAAAATCCCAGTGCATATATGACACCAGACAATATAACAAAGTTAGGTAAATCAATACTTCCTAGCTGATTATTGATTAACTAACTGTATAGTTAATATTCCAAGGGCATTGCGTAATGAGTAATATTTTTTTATCTTGTGCACTTTGCTTCGTTTTATCTGGATAATGCTCAAAAACTTCCTTTCAAACCTGCTTAACATTCATATAATATTACCACATAATGTAGGCATTGTATATAAAAATACAAATTTCAAGTAGGAGCTATCTATATTAAATATATGTGTAGTTAACTGCGTCAGAATACAAAGACTGAAAAAAAAATCCTGAAAAAGAGTTATTTGAGCTGAAAAAAAAAATGATCCCGGATAGAATATTTGGTAAAAATGGAGACAACTCTGCTAAGACTTTATGATAGGCTTAAGTGGCTATTGACCTAGAACCTCATGCAAACTCTGCACTTTTTACCTCAAAGCATGGAAAAAGTGTGCATAATTGCCACATTGATTAGCAACCTGAATAGAAAACTAGGTAAAGATCAAATAATTGATTGCCGTAGGGAAAGTGAGGCATTATCTGTGGTGAAAGTTGTCAACAAACTGTCGCTTTTTTAAACAAGAGAGTCATGATGACCCTGGATCGCTCACCTGAGTAATATGAGCTACATGTTTCAAATGTCAAACTGATGATAAAATATTAAGAAAGTCAGTAGGTCACATTCATGGTCAATGAAATTCAGTTTTACGATTTGTGTGCAAAACTCTGTATGTCATCAAAATTTCAAGGCTGTATCTTAAAAAACAAGGAAGTAGGTCAAGGTCACAGTCAAGTGACATCATATTACTTGGGGTTATCAGGTATTTATAATTAAACAGTCTTGGAAAGAGGATCAGATGATTTTTTAAGTATTTTCCTAAATAACTCACATAATAACTAAGTGACCCACGGGCGGTGCCTCTTTTAACCCCAGGGGCATAATTTGAACAATTTTGGTAGAAGACTACTAGACCATGCATCGTACCAAATATCAAAATCCTAGGTCGATTGGTTTCAGACAAGAAGATTTTTAAAGCTTTTTCCTATATAAGTCTATATAAAATTTGGGACACCGGCAGGGCCTCTGTTCATCCAAGGGGTACAATTTGAACAATTTTGGTTGAGGACATAAGAAAATGCCACAAACCAAATATCAAAGGTCTAAGTTTTGTGGTTTCCGACAAGAAAAGTTTTAAACTTTGTTTCCTATATAAGTCTATGTAAAACTTGGGACCCCTGGGGCGGGGTCACATTTGACCCTAGGGAGATCAGTTGAACACTCTTGGTAGAGGACCACTAGATGATGCTACATACCGAATATCAAAGCCCTAGGCCATGTGGGTTTGTACAAGAAGATTTTCAAAGTTTTCCCAATAGAGAGAACAATCTCAACTACCCATAGATATGCGACAAAGTATGGGAACAATATCTAGAAATATGAGAAAATCAAAGATTTCAATTCCAGGACTGTCAGATGCATAACTGTGGTATCAAGCATGGCATTTAACATACTAGTAGATAGGTTACTTTTCCTTTGCACTGATCTAATAGGTACAGGATTAGCATTAACAAACGGTGTCAACTCAACAATTTCAATATATAAACAGATTGTTTCCTCTTTGTAACAGAAGGCTTAGGGTAAGTCTCTACATAATGATTTTGACATACAAATTGATGGATGACAATGCAAGGCGCTCCGATTTGTACCATATCACACAAAAAATACAATACTTAGGTAAAGATGTAAACATGTATTTTTAGATCCAAGTCATGCATTTGGGATTTCTAAAAATGTTGATCTGCTTAAAAGCCACATAAATATTCAAATTAACTGGGCTCGTAATAAAGACACGACACATGTCGCATTAAATTCAAACACTTTTTTTTCAGTTCATATATCATCATATGACTGTATCTATTCTTACTCTATGGTCAGTCATTCTTTGGGCTGAATCCATGTAGGAATCTGTCTTGCTGAACATAATTGTTTCTGCTATGTAATTTAATTAACAATTACCGTAAAGCACATTAGCTACAAATCTTATTCTTATTTGAGATATTATCACCACCATTAGAGCTTTGTAAATCTTTTTCATTTTGATGTACGAATTTCTATGGCTTAAAGAAGACCTGTATTTGTGTTTAAAATTATAATCATGAGATTCATTTTGAGAGTTGCACAAAGCCAAATTGATTTACAGTTGTATATTTTAAAAAATAGCTGTAAAATGACTGACAATGTTCATATTTCCCTCAGAACATATTTACAGCTGTAATTTTCAACTGTAAATCAAACTTTAACAGCTATATATTTAAAACCCGGAAATTTCACATCTGTATAACGCATATGTTTTTTTTCTTTTTCTGGTCTCTCTTCACGTACAGGGCTATTATTTTGTAACAGCTGTACTTTTAAATGACAGTTCTTTCATAGACGTTTTTAAATCATGACAAAGGTCAATCTTATAAGTTATAGGATAGGGATGTACATTCATACTACAAAAAATGAGAAAGATCCAAACAAGTTCGATAACGAATATGAACAACCCTCAAAGACTGGAATTTCCTATCAGATAATAGTTATGAAAAAGAAAACGTTCCTTTCTTTAAAAAAAAAAAATGCAAATAACTGCAAAAAGAAATACCTACTTATGGGCATAAGTTCCCCATTTAGAATTTTAAAAGTTAAGACTTTAACATTGTTGTATATTTCTAGCATATAGTATGGAAGCTCAATTAAATGTCCAATGTCTTTCCTCATTGCTAGACTAAGATATTTTTGACTTTGTAGTATTTACAGTTTTGAAGCTTACTATAATTATAACAACTGCGTTTTCATGGGTATTAAACATGTAATTTCAATGTACCTTTTTCACTATTGGTCACCTTGTTCATGTATAATAGTCTAGATATACTTACGTTTCTATGTTGTATTTTCTGTTATATTAAATGAACCCGATTTAGATGATAGTGATAGAAATGATAAGTTTTTTTATTATCCCTACTAGAAACCAGTGATACTATTTTCTGGTGATTTTCTAGTCCGCTACTGATACTTGAGCTCTTAAGATGCAATTTACATGTTAAATGAAATTAAAAAAACAATGATAATTAGTCTATTTGTAAAGTCAACAATAACTGTTCCTCACTGGTTCTTTTAAGAGTTACCATGCCTTTACTAATGGAAAGTATCTGCAAAATAAGCCTTTAATATTCTGTTCAGTATAGATGAATTGCAGTGTAAATATTAGCACTTACTGTAGTCTTTAATATACATATTTACATATTTTTCTAACATGCGCATTTCAATCTTATTGTGATCTCTAAGTAATGTTATAAAGCATACTAAATACCACAAATAAACAAAGAATTACTACTACTATCATCTACTTTTTGAAAAGTTACAGTGCAGTTTCTGTACCTTTTATTTATGATTTCTTTTTAGGTTCTCACTAATACCATATTTAATAACAAATATTAATTCTAAAAATAAAAATGCATTGATGTTTTTAATTATAAATATGCACGTTATTCTAAGTGTGAATAAAGACTCAAGTAGCCATTACTACTTTTCCATAGTAGGAACACCAACTAAATAGAAACCTATTTTTAATAGCATTGAAAAACGCTAGAATATACAATATTTTGTAATTAAATTAGGTAAGTTGAGGTTGTAGGTAATTTGCTAATGCTTACATGAATGTATAGCTGCAATTGATAAACAATTAATTATAGGTATTTTGAATCATTGATTTCGTTTTGCTCCAATGAGTTTATTATTATGACAAGTCATTCATACACCTACAATGCTACATGATTATTTAAATCACACAATGTAAACAATCAATATGGGTAATAAATAGTTCAAATGTTTTAAAAGAAGAAAATAAAAATATACCCAAAGAAATTATAAAACGAAAACTATTACACTTATCAGCCGGGTTCACCTGTTTCGTAATATCGGTATTTCAGTGTATTTCATAACTTAGCTGCATGTTAAAACTGTCGAAAGCAGCTCTAAGTTAGGTAAACTTTTCCAAACAGGGACCCTATCAAGACATGAAAAAATAAAGAAAAAAATTTCATTTTTAATACAAAACTAAGATGCACAAATTCTCACAAAATAATTCTGAAAGTACTACAGCAAATTAAATGTTACTACAAAAAAATAAAATTTCAGAACAGAAGGACACTACGGTTATTCATACTCATGAGAAAACCCCAGTGCATATCTGTTGCTAGATAAAATGACAAAGTTAGGTGAAATCAATACTTCCTACTTAGTTGTTGATCTAGAATTTCAAGGACAATGCGTATCACGTAACCAGTAAAAAGGTTTGATTTTATCTTTTATCTTGGCCACATTATATCAACCTGCTTAACAACTATGCAATCTAACCGATTTTTTTTATTTTGAAGCGAACATGCCATTAAACATTAAATAACTCCAGTGACAATGATAGGCATATAATATACTGGTACAATATCTCGGTTAAGGCATAGATAACTATTATAAGATCCGATATCTGCATGTGGGAATTACGTATTTTTTTTATTTAGATTTAACGTCGCACCGACACATGATAGGTCATATGGCAACTTTCCAGCTTTAACGGATGGCTTCCTCACATGAGGAATTCAACGCCCCGAGTGAG